>NC_091992.1:70517584-70817584 GCF_044704955.1 Pristiophorus japonicus | reverse complement strand
CGACAGCGCTTTGATGTTGTTCCAGTCGCATCTGATTTTTTCAAGCCAGTTCCTGCCGAACAGCGTTGGGCCATTGCCTGGGACAATCCATAGCGGTAACTCGTGAACCGCACCGTCATACGACACTTTAATTGTGGTACTGCCAATCACCGTTATGAGTTCTTTGGTATATTTGGGCAACTTGGCATTGACTGGACTCAGCCTGGGCCTCACAGCGTTAGTATCCCACAGCTTGTCGAATGCCCTCTGGCTCATTATCGATCGACTTGCCCCCGTGTCCAGTTCCATCGATACCGGCATCCCATTAAATTTCACGTTTATCATTATCGGTTTGCTCTTAGTTAGGAACGAGTACAGTCCATACACTTCCTCCTCTGGTATCTCGGATTACGTATCCAGATCGGCGCTAGTCTGACCATCGTCCTCCATGTGGTGTGTCGCAGCACGCTTGCTCATCTACAGACACTTGGGCTGAAGATGTCCCACTCTCAAACAACCTTTGTAACTATATTGCTTAAATTGGCACTGCTGGTGTCAGTGATTTCCCCCACAACGCCAACACGGAGAAATCGGATGCATTCCCGTTGGCGGACTTTGGGCAGCCACAGGTTTCGCGTACGCAGTCGGGTAGGCCCTGCCATGTGCCGCTCTGCCGAACGCCAAATAATCACATTTACAGTACTTGCCGAGTTTCGATTTTTCACTGATATCTGCTTTAGACTTCTATCCGTCGTCATGCATGACTGAGCGATCGTGATGGTCCTGTTCAAGTCCAACGTCTCCATCGGCAGTAGTTTACGCAGGATCACCTCGTGGTTGATGCCGATTACAAAGAAGTCCTGCAGCATGTCTGCCAACACAGCCCCGAACTTACACTGTCCCGCTAGATGTCTCAGGTCGGCAACGAATTCCGCCGCATTCTGGCCCTCTGAGCGAACGTGCGTATAAAATCTGTATCTCGAGATGATGATGCCTTCGTCTGGTTTCAGGCGGTCCTGTACCAGTGTACACAATTCTTCATACGTCTTCTCTGTTGGACTCACAGGCAGAAGTAGATTCTTTATCAGACCATAACTTTTTGGACCGCAAACCGTGAGGAACACCGCCTGGCGCCGATCTGCGTCGCCGACCTTCTTCATTTTGTTGGCCACGAAGAACTGGTTCAAACGGCTCACAAAGTCTGCCCAATCTTCTCCTTCCACAAATCGCTCCAACAATCCAATTGTGCTTATTTTTGCATGCAAAGGTTCTTGTTGCCTCATCGCCAAATGTTGTGTATGCAATAAGTGTTAGACTGAGTGTTGTTTAACTCCAAGAGATATGACCTTGGCTCTGCTTTATTAAGGCCCAAAGTGACTAATATACAAAATGGCTGGTCTTTTATACTTGGGCTATACACACGTGTGTGCAACCCAATGGTCTCCAACAGTGACGTCATCTAGTGGCTAATGATCCAAAAAGTACATAAATGACACAGTCGATCACCAGAAAATTATTGTGGCAGTAAATGCAAAATTTCCGGGCAGCATCCATGATGCTGACATCCTGCATGAGAGCGCTGTATCTGACATGTTTACCAGTCAGCCACAAGATGAATGCTGGATGCTTGGTGACAAAGGGGGCTAGAACTTCCACTTTTTTTGCATGCTTAACGCCCACTTACCACCCATTTTACCACTGAAATGACGTATAACGCCCATATATCGCCCATTTTGGCACAAAATGGAAACTGGCAGACATTTTTCGGAAACTTATCGCCGAGCGTTGCTTTCCCCATGGGCTTAACACCGGGAAAAAAAGTTACTGCCCGCCCACTTTTTTTGGGGCGGAATCAGCAGATTGGGTGAATTCAATGGCCATAATATCACCCAATGTTATTTTCTGCACGGAATTAAGGCTGAGACTCAATATTAACATCCTCCCACTGTTTTTTGTCATAAAGAGCATATTTACTGAAACTAGCGCCCATCGTCAATTTCATCACCTCGCACATATATCGCCCACAATATCGCTTGCCCAAAAAACCGCCCACAAAAAGTGGAATTAAATGGAAGTAATCACAGCGTTATGGACACCATGTTCTAGATCACATGTCGCGTCCTTTAAAAGGCTGCTGTGCTTCAACCTCAGCGGAGTTCGGATGTACTCTGCAGGTCGTTGGAGTTGATGTGAACATCTGTAAAAACATCTTGACCATAATGTGACCGATTGGAATTGAAGCGGTGTCTTCGTTGGGGCATTCCTTGGTTGTGAACAATCGGTGGAAAACAGAGAGCTACTGCAATGGGGCCTGTCCTTTCTCACCCTCTCTTGGTGATGAAATACATGCAGCAAACTCGACATTGCCGAAGGAACGCTCCACTGCATTATGTGCCCAATGTAAGAAGTAACAGACAGTACAAGGAGAAACATTCTTACCTCGACTTGCCCGACTTGCCCTTCAGACACTGCGCTTCCACAAAGAGATTATCACTGAGGTATGCCAGCTGATAAGGGCAGATCTGCAGCCTGCCAGCACCAGTACTGCACTGTCCGTTGAGATCAAAGTCACCGCGGCACTGTTGTTCTACGCCTCAGGTTCTTTTCAGGCCACAGCTGGTGACATTTGCGGACCTTCTCAGCATGCCACACATCGCTGCATTAGACAGGTCACTGAAGCCCTGTACGCACACAGGAGGAACTTGATCAGATTCCCTATGACCAGGGAGGCACAGAGTGAGAGGGCTCTAGGTTTCTCCAGAATTGCAAACTTCTCCAAGCTGCAGGGAGCAATAGACTGTACGTGCATCACGATGTGGGCACCTTTTCAGGATGCAGAGGTTTTCAGGAACCGCAAGGGATTCCACTCCCTGAATGTCCAACTGGTTGTCGACCACTAGCAAATTATGCTGGCAGTGAATGCTCAATTCCAAGCAGCACCCATGATGCTCACATCCTGCATGAGAGCATTGTATCTGACTTGTTTAACAATAAGGCACAAGGTCAATGTTGGATGCTTGATGACAAAGGATATGGCCTTACCATCTAGCTGATGATCCTGCTGTGTGACACTCACACTGAGGCCGAGAGGCGATACAATGAGAGCCACAGAGCAACTCGCAATATCGTGGAGAAAACCATTGGAGTGCTGAAGCAGCACTTTAAATGCCTAGACCACTCAGGAGGCGAGCTTTAATACCACCCTGAGCAGGTAGCTAAATTCGTGGTGCTGTGCTCCATGCTGCACAACTTGGCTATCAGGAGGGGACAAGAATTGCCTGATGAATCTGTTGATTCTGGATTCTTTTCCCTTCAATCTGTTTCAGCGAATACACTGAGGCGAACACCAAAGAAGCTTATAACAAAGCAGTCTTTATTATTTGTTTTACCGGCCGGGACATCAGAATGAAGGAACGCTCTCCCTCAGAGTGTGCCCACTTCCCTCGGACAAGCCCCGTTACAATGTAGAGGCACAACAGTTATACACTTTCAGTACGTAATACAATTGAAAGACATTCAGTTCACCCTATCCTTTGTGATCCCTCCTTCCCTTTGTTCACTCATTAGCCGATACCTAGCCTTCCTTGCCCAATTAAATACGGGCAAGTGGTTACAGCAACTGTTTTTCACAAGGAGTTTTCTCACACATTGCTCGTAAATGTTACAATTTTACTGGCGTGACTAGTAACTAAGACCGTGAGAAAGTCTGTTAATGGTGCTGATGTTGTAATATTTGCAGTCTGACATTCTTTTAGTTATTTTCCATTATTTCTTTGTTCACTTCACTGTCTCTATTGCTTATACATTTCTTTGTTCACTTCACTGTCTCTATTGCTTATACATTTTCACACATTCACAAATCTGACAGTTCACCTCACCAGAGAGAGGAAGAGGAGGATGAGGAGGCGGATGCTGACATCGGCCCAGACAATCAGACTGATGCTGAAGTCATGCCCCCGCCCCCCTGTAGACTGCATGAAAGGGCCCATGGTGGCATGATAGCTGCAAGAGCCTTACATCAGGAGCTCATCAATGATCGCTTTGCCTGAAAGAACGTTACAAGACCTGCTGGGTGTGCAGGTCATACATCAATGGTGGGTATTACCTTGGTGACAGTTAAAGTTTAAGTTGATTGAAGTTAAGTGTGATTATACCCTTTGATGTTAAGGAATCACCAGCATGCAATGGTGCAGCTATCTGAGCCAATGTACTACTAGGTTTTGTTACATAAAAAACACTTAAACTGAACATTAGTCTGAAATCATCAGTATTTCTGTACAAACCAACCCAGTTTTAATTTGGAAACGACAATGTTACTCATGTTAAGTGGCATATTACTGATACA
Organism: Pristiophorus japonicus; assembly: GCF_044704955.1. Taxonomy (NCBI): domain Eukaryota; kingdom Metazoa; phylum Chordata; class Chondrichthyes; family Pristiophoridae; genus Pristiophorus; species Pristiophorus japonicus. The sequence goes on along the minus strand of NC_091992.1, from coordinate 70,813,260 downwards.
ATAGAAGTGTTAGATGCCTGGACCATTCAGGAGGCGAGTTACAATACCACCCTGAGCAGGTAGCTCAATAACCAACTTGGCTATCAGGAGGGGGCAAGAATTGTTAGAAGGGACTGCCAGTCCATCTCAGGAGAGAGAGGAAACGGAGGACGAGGAGGTGGATGCTGACCTCAGCCCAACCAATCAGGCTGACTATGCAACCATGCCCACGCCCCCTTCTAGACCGCGGTAGCTACATAGCAGCAAGATTCTTACGTCAGCACCTCATAAATGAGCACTTTGCTTGAAATAACATTGGTGGTATTTACAAAGCTGCAAGACTGCTGTGTCTGCAGCTCATAAATGAGTGGTGTGCATTATCTTGCTGACAGTTAAAGTTTAAGTTAATTCAAGTGACATTGAATTCTCCCCTTTCATGGTAAGGAATCACCAGTGTGTAACGGTGCAGCTATCTGAGACAATACGCAACAAGGTTATGTGAAATAAAAAACATTTAATGAGAGCATTTGTGTGAAATCATAATTATAACTGTAAAAAACACCCCACCCCACCCCACCCCACAACAAATGTTTATATAATTCATTATTTTTTTTCCATTTCCAACAAAACTTCATAAACATAGAACACAAATGCAAAAAAACACTGTACCCCCCCTCCCCCAAAACTCCCAACAAAATAGCAACAACAACATAAAAATACTGTGACCAATACAACTCCTACGATCAGGCACCTCACTTTCGTTTCCCCCACTTCTCCTCCCCACCTCTACCCCTTTCCCTTCCTCCCGACTCCAAGCCACCTTGCCGAACTGCTCCTCAGGCGCTGCTTCATTGGGGGGGCAGAACCAGTGGTTGGCTGGATACGGGAGAGGACGGTCCCGAGGTGGGAATATCCTCCGAGCCAGAAGCAAGATCTTCCTGCTGGTAGCCCTCTGCCACCAGTGTTCCTGGCTATCACCTCCACAGCCTCCGCCATCCGCGGCATGTATTCGGCCATGGTGGTGGACATGCTGGCCAGCTGTTGGGATATTCCCCCCATTGTCTGTTGAATCTGCTGACCTATGTCCACACTCCTCCTGGACAAGTGTACCATGTCCCCGCTCAGACCTGCTGCTCGTGGAGCAGTCCTGCTGCGTCAAACCAACTTCCGCCGGGTCCACGCCATCATGGGGACACTTGAGGTGCCCTCCGGCAAGGTGCTTGGGCCCGGTACCTCCACGGTGGAGGAGGACATGGCCGCAGGAGCACTAGATGCCATCGGTGTTGCATAGATTATGAAGCTTGTCGATGCAGGCTCCTCAAAGTCGGCACTGTCATCAGTGGAGAAGGCAGCTCCACGGGCAAGATTCGGGGGTCCTCAGCACTAGATTGACGATCCTCCGGCGAGTCCGGCGATGGACCCCCAGCTTCTGGGCTCGGTGGTGTTGCCTGGGGCCATGCTGCTGGCTGAGCTACAAAACACAAATGAGGTTATTAGAGGAGAAGGGGGTGCTAGGGTCACAAGGTGAGTCCAGTGCTACACACAGCATATGCACGACAAAAGCACCACTGCTATCAAAACCATCACAGACTTCACATTTCATGACCATGACCAAATTCTGCATTGCAATGATTCTCATGAGGCCATCATTATTTATAGAACACTTTTATCAATCACCTATCATATATAATTGTTCGGATATGAGTGGGTGTGGCATCTATTGACTTTACATCACGCAATGGTGTATACTTTACTCACGTGGCATCACATCAGGTTCTGCTGCTGCTTGTGTGGCCGACCGGAGGTGGGACCCCACTAGTGCCAGCGCCCGCTCCTCGATGTCTGTCAGCTCGCTGATAACTGGTGAGCCTCCACCCGTTCACCTCTGCTCAGCCCTATTCTTCAAAAGCTTCTTCTGCAAAAGGTAACAGGACGACATGGCATGAGATCATTGCATGAGATCATTGCTAGGTTCTGTCACAGAGACTAACACAACACATAGCCAACAGATATAATCATGATTATTATGATAATGATCATTATTTACCTAAAGACATACACCGTAAATGCAGGCTTTGAGTAAAACATTCCCGGTATAAGTGCAAGACATCACATCTCATTTTAATCATTTATTACCCTCACAACTCAAATTATATAAATATATAAGTAAATGTAAAAAAATATAATACTTACTCTGGCGGAACCGACAAGGTCGTTCCATTGCTTGTGGCATTGGTTGCCTTCACGCACGTCGTTCATCGCCGACGGCCCATATCCTCTGGTAAACAAGCCCACCCGGGTCAATTGATCCCAGCGTGACTACAGGAGGGAGGCATTTGCCTCGTCGTTATAAAAGGTTATCTGCCATGCTGTTTTGGCACTCTGGAGTTTTATTAAAGAAACTAAGGTCACATCAGTTTAAGCTTACAGTACTCAGTCTTGTGGAGTTATTCTAAACATAACAATTGGCGACGAGTAACAGATCACAAACTTTCATGCGGTTATGGCTGCCATTGGTATTCTTGAGTGATTTGTAGGGAATTGTGTACAGACCACCACACAGTAGTAGTGAGGTTGGGGATGGCATCAAACAGGAAATTAGGGATGCGTGCAATAAAGGTACAACAGTTATCATGGGTGATTTTAATCTACATATAGATTAGGCTAACCAAACTGGTAGCAATACGGTGGAGGAGGATTTCCTGGAGTGTGTAAGGAATCATTTTCTAGACCAATAAGTCGAGGAACCAAGTAGAGATCTGGCCATCCTAGACTGGGTGTTGTGTAATGAGAGAGGATTAATTAGCAATCTTGTTGTGCGAGGCCCCTTGGGGAAGAGTGACCATAATAGGGTAGAATTTTTCATTAAGATAGGGAGTGACACAGTTAATTCAGAGACTAGTGTCCTGAACTTAAAGAAAGATAACTTCGATGGTATGAGACATGAATTGGCTAGGATAGACTGGCGAATGATACTTAAAGGGTTAACGGTGGATAGGCAATGGCAAACGTTTAAAGGTTACATGGATGAACTTCAACAATTGTACATCCCTGTCTGGCGTAAAAATAAAATGGGAAAGGTGGCTCAACTGTGGCTAACAAGGGAAATTAGGGATCGTGTTAAATCCAAGGAAGAGGCATATAAATTGGCCAGAAAAAGCAGCAAACCTGAGGACTGGGAGAAATTTAGAATTCAGCAGAGGAGGCCTAAGGGTTTAATTAGGAGGGGGAAAATAGAGTATGAGAGTAAGCTTGCAGGGAACATAAAAACTGACTGCAAAAACTTCTATAGATTTGTGAAGAGAAAAAGATTAGTGAAGACAAATGTAGGTCCCTTGCAGTCAGAATCAGGTGAATTTATAATGGGGAACAAAGAAATGGCAGACCAATTGAACAAATACTTTGGTTCTGTCTTCACTAAGGAAGACACAAATAACCTTCCGGAAATACTGGGGGACCGAGGATCTAGCTAGAAGGAGGAACTGAAGGAAATCTTTATTAGTCAGGAAATTGTGTTAGGGAAATTGATGGGATTGAAGGTCGATAAATCCCCAGGGCCTGATAGTCTGCATCCCAGAGTACTTGTGTACAGTTTTGATCTCCTAATCTGAGGAAGGACATTCTTGCTATTGAGGGAGTGCAGCGAAGGTTCACCAGACTGATTCCCAGGATGGCAGGATTGACATATGAGGAAAGACTGGCTTATATTCACTGGAATTTAGAAGAATGAGAGGGGATCTCGTCGAAACATATAAAATTCTGACGGGATTGGACAGGTTAGATGCAGGAAGAATGCTCCCGATGTTGGGGAAATCCAGAATCAGGGGTCACAGTCTTATGATAAGGGGTAAGCCATTTAGGACCGAGATGAGGAGAAACTTCTTCACTCAGAGAATTGTGAACCTGTGGAATTCTCTACCACAAAAAGTTGTTGAAGCCAGTTCGTTAGATATATTCAAAAGGGAGTTAGATGTGGCCCTTATGGCTAATGGGATCAAGGGGTATGGAGAGAAAGCAAGAATAAGGTACTGAAGTTGCATGACCAGCCATGATCATATTGAATGGTGGTGCAGGCTCGAATGGCCGAATGGCCTGCTCCTGCACCTATTTTCTATGTTTCTATGTAGAGGGTGATGATTGGGAAGCCTTCGTTGAACATCTCGACCAGTACTTCGTGACCAACGAGCTGGATGCGGACGATAAAGCAATCAAGCGCAGGGTGATTCTCCTCACCGTTTGTGGGTATACAACATACGACCTCATCAAACATCTGCTAGCACCAACGAAACCAATGGAAAAGACATAGGCAGAGTTGTGTACGCTGGTTAGGGAATACCTCAAGCCGAAGGAGAACACCTTAATGGCCAGGTATCACTTCTATATGCACCATTGCTCCGAGGACCAGGACGTGGCGAGTTATGTCGCCGACCTAAGATGCCTTGCGGGACCGTGCGATTTTTCTGGATGTTTGGGGGAAATGCTGCGGGACTTTTTCGTGCTTGGAATTGGCCACATGGTCATTCTTCGCAAGCTGCTGTATGCCGAATCCCCAGACCTGAACAAGGCTATCACGATAGCCCAGGCTTTCATGTCCACGAACGATAACACTAAACTGATATCTTCTCAGCATCGGAGCTCACCGGCAATTACTGTGTATAAAATAACGCCGTCAGCAGGCAGAACTGTACATGGCAGGGCCTACACGCCCGCAGCTGCCAGACCTAGGATGACTCAGAGTCCGCCGTGGGGCGTGAATGTGAATCCATTAACACCATGTTGGCTGCGGGGGTAATCATAGAGTCCATCAATGTCGATTCAAGCACTTCATGTGCAAAGGCTGTGAAACAATGGGGCACCTCCAGCGAATGTGCAAACGTGCTGCGACTCACCACGTGGCAGAGTTGGCAGAAGATGGTTGATCCGAAGCGGATCACGCAGAATGAGTAAGAGAGGCAACTCAACCCGAGGCCGAGGAAGAAGTGTATGGGGTACACACCTTCACCACCAACAGCCCTCCTATAATGCTGAAAGTCAAATTAAATGGCATTCCAGTTTCCATGGAGTTGGACACGGGGCGAGTCAGTCAATTATGAGCAGAAGGATTTTGAGAAACTGTGGGGCAACAAGGCACAAAGTCCCAAACTGATCCCGATTTATACAAAGCTGCACACTTACACCAAAGAGCTCATACCAGTCATTGGCAGTATGGCAGTGAAGGTATTGTATGATGGAGCTGTGCATGGCTTATCACTGTGGATTGTACCAATGCTGTTCGGCAGAAGCTGGCTTGGAAAGATTTGATGGAACTGGGATAACATCAAAGCACTATCTTTGCTGGATGACGCCTCATGCGCTCAAGTGCTGAGCAAATTTCCATCGCTATTTGTACCAGGCATTGGCAAATTCAGATGCACGGCATGTTCATCACAAGGCTCGAGCAGTTCCATATATGATGAAGGAGAAAGTCGAGATCGAACTGGACAAACTTTAACGAGAGGCAATCATATCGCCAGTTGAGTTCAACGATTGGGCCAGCCCAATTGTTCCAGTGTTGAAAAGCGATGGCACGGTCAGAATCTGCGGAATCTACAAGGTAACGATCAACCGAGTCTCGTTACAAGACCAGTATCTGCTACCCAAGTCGAATGACCTGTTTGCGACATTAGCTGGTGGGGGTGGGGAGTGGCAATTTGGGAAGTTGTTCACCAAATTGGATCTAACTTTCACTTACATGACACAGGAGCTGGCTGAATCTTCGAAAAGATTAACGTGCATCAACACACACAAAGCACTGTTTATATACCACAGATGCCCTTTTGAGATTCACTCGCTGTTGCCAGTTCCCAGAAGAACATGGAGAGTCTGCTGAAATCAGTTCCGCGCACCGTTGTGTTTCAAGACGACATCCTGATCACCGGTCGTGACACCATCGAACACCTGCACAACCTGGAAAAGGTTCTAAGTCGATTAGACAGAGTGGGACTCAGGCTGAAATGTTCCAAGTGTATTTTCCTGGTGCCGGAAGTCGAATTTTTGGGGAGAAAGATTGCGGCAGACGGCATCAGACCCACGGACTCCAAGACGGAGGCCATCAAAAACGCACCCAGACCACAGAATGTGATGGAGCTGCGTTCGTTCCTGGGATTCCTCAACTATTTTGGTAACTTTCTACCCGGGTTGAGCACTTTGCTGGAACCATTGCACATGTTGCTACGTAAGGGTGACGGCTGGGTTTGGGATAAATATCAAGAGACAGCCTGTGAGAAGGCCAGAAACCTGCTATGTTCTAACAAGTTATTTGTATTGTATGACCCGTGTAAACGTTTAGTGCTAGCTTGTGATGCATCTTCGTACGGGGTCGGTGTGTGTTACAGCAAACCAATGTATCGGGCAAACTGCAACCGGTTGCATATGTGTCTAGAAGTCTATCTAAGGCTGAAAGAGCCTACAGTATGGTCGAGAAAGAGGCATTAGCATGCGTATATGGGTTTAAGAAAATGCACCAATACCTATTTGGACTCCGGTTTGAGCTTGAAACCAAACACAAGCCGCTCATTTCGCTGTTTTCAGAAAGCAAAGGTATAAACACCAATGCTTCGTTCCACATCCACAGTTGGGCACTAACATTGTCCGCTTATGACTATGTAATCCGCCACAGACCAGGCACTGAGAACGGTGCTGATGCCCTTAATCAGCTACCATTGCCCACCACCGGGGTGGAAATGGCGCAACCCGCAGACTTGCTTCTGGTCATGGATGTTTTTGAGAGCGAGGGGTCACCCGTCACGGCTCGCCAGATCAGGACTTGGACTAGCCAGGATCCTGTGCTATCACTAGTAAAAAGCTGTGTCCTCAATGGGAGCTGGTCGGCTGTTCCCGGGGAAATGTAAGACGAAATTAAGCCGTTTCATCGACGTAAAGTGAAATGTCCATCCAGTCAGATTGTCTCCTATGGGGTAATCGCATGGTTTTGCCAGAAAAAGGCAGGGAAATGTTTATATGCGACCTACACAGTACCCAACCAGACATAGTCATGATGAAGGCTATCGCCAGGTCACACGTTTGGTGGCCCGGCATTGACTCGGATTTGGAGTCATGCGTACACCAATGTAACACTTGCTCACAGTTGAGCAATGCACCAAAGGAGGCTTCACTGAGTCTGTGGTCATGGCCCTCTAAACTGTGATCCAGGGTCCATGTAGTTTTCGCTGGCCCCCTTCTTAGTAGTAGTGGATGTTTACTCTAAATGGATTGAATGTGTAATCATGTCATCCTGCATGTCCACTGCCACCATTGAAAGCCTCCGGGCCATGTTTGCCACCCATGGCTTGCCTGACGTCCTTGTCAGTGACAATGGACCGCGTTTCATCAGCTCGGAATTCAACGAGTTTATGACCTGCAATGGCATTAAGCATGTCCGGTCTGCCCCTTTTAAGCCCGCATCCAACGGTCAAGCGGAACGGGCAGTCCAAACTATCAAGCAGAGCTTGAAAAGTGTGACGGACGGCTCCCTGCCAACCCATTTCTCTCGGGTTCTGCTTAACCAGCGGACACGACCCCACTCGCTTACTGGAGTTTCCCCAGCAGAATTGTTAATGAAGAGAGCACTCAAAACCAGGCTCTCCTTAGTCCACCTGGATCTTAATGATCATGTGAAAACCCAGCGTCATTAGCAAAACATGTACCACGATCGCGCGGCTGTATTGCATGACATTGATGTAAACGACCCTGTATTTGTCTTTTAATTATGGTCATGGTCCCAAATAGGTTGCTGGCACAGTCTTGGCCAAGAAGGGGAATAGAGTGTTTATTGTCAGACTATGTAATGGACAAATGCGCAGAAAGCATTTAGATCAGACCAAACTGCGATTCACTGACAACCAGGAACAACTTGAAGAGGACATCACCATCATCGATCCACCAACACACACCCAATCAGCAATCGCTCTCACCGTCAATCAAGAGGATGAACCCACCATGCCCAACAGTCCAGTCAGACCAGCTGTGCTGCAGTGCAGCTATGGCCCGACCAACTCACCCATGCCAGGGATCGAACTCAGGCGTTCAACCAGGGAGCGAAGAGCTCCGGACCGCCTCAACTTGTAAATAACTTGTATCAAAGACTTTGGAGGGGAGTGATGTTATGTATGTAAACATTATAACTGTGTAAGACTTGCCACCAGAGGGCGCACTTGTTGGAGGCCCATGGGTTACCTGCACACCTCATGCAAGCGAGTATAAAAGGTTGTCTGCCATGCTGCTTTGGCACTCTGGAGTGTTATTAAAGAGACTAAGGTCACATCAGTTTAAGCTTACAGTACTCAGTCTTGTGGAGTTATTCTAAACATAACACTGGTCACAAAGATCTCCTCACAATTTGGACCTGAACTTATTTGGAATAACCCCTCTTGCCCCCTACATGATCCAATCTTTATCCACTGACAATTCATTCCTACGAACAAAGTATGGATGAATAACTTCCTCTGATACCTGGTTAGGCCAGCCATTTGCTATGTAATCATGCACCTTTGACATAACTGAGTCACATTTGGTTGCATTACCAATCTCTTCAGCTGTGACTGGCAGTTCATCAATGTATGAAAAATAGGACACAATTCTTTTAACTTAGAGGTAATGTTCTCAGATTCTTGTCTTTTGAGTTCTTGCTCAACTTTCTCCTTGAGTGCGTATGGTACAGGACGTGGCTTGCAGTAAACCAGTCTAGCGTCCTTCTGCACTCTGACACTTGCTTTGAAGTCATGGATTGGGCCGCCTGTTTCACGGAACACCTTCGGATACTGCTTGATGACATCCTCTTTCGATGCAAATTTAGTTTCCACACGAAAAATCTCACTCCAATCCAGCTTCAGTGATCCCAACCAATTTCTACCTATCAAAGCAGGCTTGTCTCCTGCCACTACAATGAGAGGCAAGCTCTGAAACTGATCATTGTATTTCACTGGTATGCTGATACATCCTACAACAGGGATTTGCTCTCCTGAGTAGCCTCACGGCTCTATCTTCGATTTCTCCAGTGGAGAAATCACACAACTTGTCAAGGTATAACGATTTCAGTACTATGCTCATGATGCACCAGTGGGTATCCTGGTTCCTACTTGAATGACGATACATAGCGAATCCTTATTAGATACCCTTGTGCTCCTGATGATGTGTATCTCCAAAACCTCCTCATCCTGTTGATTCTCTTCAATTCTATGCAGTATCTGCCGATTTTTACATCTAGCATTGAAAGTTGGTTTATTTTTCAGTCGGCATGCCTTCGCAAGATGCCCAGGTTTCTTGCAGAAGAAACACTCTGCCTTCACATATGGACAGCTTTGAGCAATGTGTTGTCCAGGCACCAATAGCATGATTTCAATGCCCTGTTACCTTGGCCAGTGGCTGAAGTCTTGGGACCCAACAACATTTTACTTTTGACCTACAGGCAATTCACCTCGGTTGTCTGATGACTGGAAATGACACAAAATTCTCGGGAGTATTAGTCGACCATATCCATTGACATATCTGTCTGACAAGCTAAATCAAAAGTCAAGTTAGGGGTTGTCAACAACTTTCTTCTGATTGCTTGATTTTTCAGCCCACAAACAAAACGGTCACGCAATGCTTGGTCCTGAAAGTTTCTGAAATGACAGTGAATGGACTGTAGTGCTGTTCTAACTTGGTTAGAATCTCCATCAGTGGTGTGTTCTTTGGCTTGATAAGAACAAGCAAAATTTTCAGGGTTTCATACACCTCGGGGCCTGCTTCAGTCAAGAAAATAGCTCGTTTCCTTTTAGAATCACCCGGTTATGGTTTTCATCATCGGCGATGTCAACGATAATATTCGCGGTGAAAAACATGGCTAGCCACTGCACATACACTCCGAAAGTCTCTCGGTCATGATGGAACTCACCCAAGTGTCCGATTATTCCCATAGGTGGGCCATCTGGACTCTGGCACCGTCAACAGTTCAGCCAAGTGTGCTTGAAATTTACCTTGGATTTTTAGCTGTTCTGCAAAACAAAGAACCTCTCAAAGTCACTCTGTCGGTTGGCAGGAATATCCACCAACAAAACTTTCAGCTAGGGCATCCAGAAATCCTATCCTCATCGCCAATGTGATATATTCTTATGCCATCACTAACACAGCGCACACACAACATGGCTCTTAACCAGAAAACCTTGCCACATGATCCTTTATTATTTACATCACTAGTTGCAATACATCAGTAGTCCACTAGGTGGAGCAGTAGTCCACTAGGGAGAGCTCTATTACAAAAGGATTGAGAGAGACAGAGAGCAGTCGAGTAAGAAATATTATGGTATTAGGTGGGGTCAGACTGCAAAAGTTTACAGTAAGGTCTAAGATAGGTTTACAGTGCATGTGTGTAAATGCACAAAGCGTGGTAAATAAGGTTGGTGAGCTGCAGGCGCAAATAGTCACATTGGAATATGATGTCATGATGATAACAGAGCCCTAGCTCAAAAAAGGGCAGGATGGGGTACTAAGTATTCCTGGCTATAAGGTGTTCAGGATAGAGAGGGAAGGAAAGAAAGGAGGTGGGGTTGCAGTATTGGTTAAGGAGAATGTTACAGTGCTGGGGAGAGAGGATGTCCTGGAGGGGTCAAGGACTGAATCTATTTGGTTAGCGTTAAGAAACAATAGAGGTGATGTTATACTACTAGGTGTATTCTATAGGTCACCAACTAGTGGGAAGGATATAGAGGAGTAAACGCAGGGAAATTACAGAGAGGTGCAAGAGCCACAGAGTAGTGATAATGGGGGACTTCGACTATCCAAATATAGACTGAGATAGAAATAGTGTAAAGGGCAGACAGGGGGGAGAATTTCTGAAGTGTGTCCAAGAAAACTTTCTTGATCAATATGTTTCTGGCCCAATGAGGGAGGAGGCATTGCTGGATCTGGTTCTGGGGAATGAGGTGGGTCAGGTGGAGCAAGTGTCAGTAGGGGAACATTAAGGGAACAGCGATCATAGTATCATAAGGTTGAGACTAGCTATGGAAAAGGACAGGCAGCAATCTAGAGTAAAAATACTTAATTGGAGGAAGACCAATTTCAATGGGTTGAGAATGGATCTGGCCTGGGTAAATTGGAATCAAAGATTGGCATGCAAAACTGTATTCGAACAGTGGGCTGCCTTTAAAGAGATGGTTTGGGTACAGTCGAGGTACATTAGCATGAGGAGGAAAAGGAGGGCAACTAAAGTCCGAGCTCCCTAGATGACGAATGAGATAGAGAGTAAGATGAAGCGGATGTCAGGATGGGGATGTTACGCATGCAACTCTATGTAACCAGCATTCTACTGCCATCAGAGGGCATATCTGTTGGAGTCCCAAGGGACCCCAGCATCCCTTGGGAGCACTATATATAAGCAAGCCTTCCATGCTGTACCAACACTCTGGAGTTAGAATAACGAGACTAAGGTCACACTTATGTCTACAGTACTCAATCACTTTACCTTATTCTGGACATAACAACTGGTGACGAGATAACGAACCATCACGCGAAAATGCAGCGAACTGTTGGTATCCTGGAGAAATTCTCAGAAGGGGACGATTGGAAGGCCTTCGTGGAGCGACTCGACCAATACTTCGTGGCCAACGAGCTGGAAGGGAATGAGAACGCTGCCAAACGTAGGGCGATCCTCCTCACTGTCTGTGGGGCAACAACCTATGGCCTCATGAAGAATCTTCTTGCTCCGGTGAAACCAACAATCAAATCGTATGAAGAACTGTGTATGCTGGTCCGGGAGCACCTAAATCCGAAGGAGACCGTTCTGATGGCAAGGTATCTGTTATGTATTGTCCAGTACATTAAATGTATAATTACAATGGGGCACCACAGAGGGCGCTGTGGTGGGAGACCTGGAAGTACCTGCAAGACAGAGTATAAAAGGCTGCTCACCACACCTGAGAGGCACTCTGGAGTTGCACAATAAAGGACTAAGGTCACAGCAGTTACTACAACACCAGACTGTGTGGAGTCAGTAATTTGAGTGCTACATACATCACATTGGCGACGAGGACACCGACGAGCTTCAAGCAACCATGGCTACTCTGGGCTCGCTCAAGGATTTTACAGTGGGTAATGATTGGGATGCCTTTATGGAAAGGCTCGAGAACTACTTTATAGCAAACGACAAGTCATATGAGGAGCTGATTGAATTCATTCGTGACCAACTGAAACCGAAGGAGAGCATCCTCACGGCCAGACACAAATTCTACCACCACTGCAGACCTGAGGGCCAGGATGTCACAATATACACTGCGGACATCAGGAGACTCGCGACACCATGTGATTTTGACACACACCTTGACGAGGCGTTGCGAGACGTTTTTGTTATGGGGATTGGCCATGAGGGTCTCCTTCACAAGCTGCTATCTACTGAACCTACAGTCAGCCTGCAGCAAATCATCAACATCAGCCGGGCATATATGACCTCGACTTGCAGCACCAGGCAGATGATCCACACAGTCTCGAACCCGGCAGGCACTGTCCACAGGATAGCGCCCGTCACAGACAAAACGCAGAGAGCATGGACCTCGGGGTCCTGGAACTCAGAGTCCGCCGAGGGGGGCTAATCGAGTAGCACCATGCTGATGCTGCGGAGGAAGCCACGGGGCTCACCGGTGCAGGTTTGCGGAGTATACGTGCAATACCTGCCACTCAAAAGGCCACCTTCAGCGTATCTGCAAAAGAAACCTGACTCACTGTGTGGCTGAGGAGATGGTAGAGGATCCACCATCCAGCGAGGAGCAGGCAGAAGAAGATGAGGCGTTTGGACTGTATACGTGTATTGACGATTCGGCCCCAGTGATTATTGAAGTCAAGATTAACGGAGTTCCAGTGAATATGGAAGTGGACACGGGCTCGGGTCAGTCGCTGATAAGTCAGGAAACTTTTGATAAACTGTGGGTCAACCCAGCTTCACGACCCAAGCTGGTCCCGGTCATGGCGAAGCTGCGTACCTACACCAAGGAACTGATACCTGTTCTTGGCACAGCGGATGTGCAGGTATCTCACGGGGGCGAGACGCACGGTTTACCTTTGTGGGTCATTGCAGGCGATGGGCCAACGCTACTCATCAGGAGATGGATGGGAAAGGTCCGTGGGAGCTGGAAAGACTTAATTCCTCCACAGACCGCTGCCCCCCGGGTTCCCAAAGAGCAGCACCGACCGAGCTGGAGGAGAAAGAAGGGCTTCGACGGGCTGCTGCAGCAGGCACCATCGGCCCAGAGGCAGAGGCTGGCTCCAGCGGATGTGGCGGTACGGGGGCCGGTGTGTTGTGGCTCCCCGGTGCGGTCGAAGTGTGGTGGGTCCTGAGAGAGAGTTGAGAGCGAACTGGTAGACAGCAGCAGGCTAGAGTTCAGCAGGGAAACCAACCTCGCAAAAGGGTCCGGAGAAGGAAAGCTGTTCATTGGCGGTCTAAATCTCGACACAGACGAGCAGGCCCTGGAAGGCGTGCTCTCCAGGTACGGGCAGATCTCCGAGGTGCGAGTGATCAAGGACAACCAAGTGTCCCGCGGTTTCGGCTTCAGCACTAATGTTCTTCTCAAACTCGCTCAGCAGTGCAGTCAAGCTACTCACATCCTCAATTGGTTCAGTAATTGCAGGAAGCTTCTCCTCAACAAAATGAGCGTTTAACCTACGCCTCTTCTGTACCATTTCTTCAGGCACGCTACGTCTCTTTTGGCTTGGAACCTCCTTTTCTGTAATCGGCTGCAACTGTTGGCTGAGTTGTTTCTAGATAAAGGGGCACAGCGAGCTCAAGATGGTGGCGAGCCTCGTGTTAGCAGAAGTCTGCAGAGAAAGGCAAGCAGAGCAACTAAAATGGTGGCGCCCAGTGGACGCCTCATGGGAACAACAAGATGGCATCTTAAAAAGGAAATGTACCCGGGAGTCTTAAAAGGGCCTTACACCGTTGGCGGTCCCCACAAAGAGACTTTTGTAAGACAAGAGCGAGTCTAAATGAGTAATGTGATTTATATGATGACGTGATTTAAGACAGGAATTAATATTTTGATGCTGAAATGATTACTGTGCTTAAAATGATGGGTGATTTACGAAAAAAGTTAATACCATGAGGTACAAGTAAAAGCGTTAATGGATCTGTGACTAACATGACTAATGGACTAATGCAATTTCGATTTTATGTGATTCATGCAATGGTTCAGCGGCGGCAGATGAGCCGCAAAGGCGACTATTTTCTGAGAACAGAGGCAACGCACTAGTTGCGATACCCTGTCTCAGCGCAGCCCATTACCTCGGGCAAAAAGGGGCTGTATGCCGCCACCGTACCTCACCCAGTGGAGCTGGGATTAAATAACTGTTCAGTGTACCTGCAACCTTTTGTTGTAATTCTTCAATGCATCTATATGTACCAAACAAATGTACTGTCTATGTATATCTGCTTTCTGTTGGAGGTTATGCTCATGTACTTCATCACCCATGTAAGGACAGCAAATACCACATGCTTGCACCAGATCATAAGCATAATCTCTACATGGGGGAGAAGGGGGAAGTGGATGGCCATTGACTCACACTCACAAATCAACCAGGACGAACAAGGCCGAGGTTACCGGCAATGGCTTTTGGAACTGGGGGGGGAGTGAGATGTTATGTATTGTCGAGGTACATCAAATGTATACGTACAATGGTGCACCACAGAGGGAGCTATGGGGGGAGACCTGAAGGTACCTGCAAGATAGAGTATAAAAGGCTGCCCACCACACCTAAGAGTCACTCTGGAGTTACACAATAAAGGACTAAGGTCACAGCAGTTATTACAACATCAGACTGTGTGGAGTCAGTGATTTGAGTGCTACATACATCACAGTATCGATTTTACATGTGTCAACAGTCTGAAGGCCAGGAAGTGGCGAGCTAAATCGCTGAATTAAGGCGCCTTGCAGGACATTGCGTATTCGATGGATTCCTGGAGCAAATGCTAAGAGACTTTTTTGTGCTTGGCAAGGGGGTTATCCTTCGCAAACTATTGACTGTTGAAACACCGAACATGAGCAAAGCCACAACGATAGCCCAGGCATTTATGTCCATCAGCAATAACACCAAACAGATTTTGCAGCATAAAGATGTTTCGGCAAGTACTGTACACAAACTAACATCATTTTCAGGCAGGATTGCATATGGCAGAATGTACACGCCTGCAGCTGCACGATCTCAGATGACTCAGAATCTGCCAGCAAGCGTTAATGCGAGGCAGTTAACACCTTGTTGGCGCTGCGGAGGTGATCATCGAGCCCATCAATGCCGCTTCAAACACTATGCATGCAAAGGCTGTGGAACAATGGGACACCTCCAGCGAATGTGCAGATGAGCTGCAAACCTGCAAACCACCACGTTGCAGAGGAAAGCCGATCCATGGCGGATCAAACTGAACTAGAGACTCAAACTGAGGAAGCAGCAGTGTACGGGGTATACACCTTCACCACGAAATGTCCCCCAATCATGTTAAAAGTTGAACTGAACGGAATTCCAGTATCCATGGAATTGGACATGGGTGCGAGTCAGTCCATCATGAGCAAAAAGGCCTTCGACAGGCTGTGGTGCAACATGGCACACAGGCCCAAGCTGAGCCCCATTCACACCAAGCTGAGATCTTACACTAAAGAGTTAATCCCAGTAAAAGTCTCCTATGATGGAGCAGTGCATGAACTACCACTATGGGTAGCCCCACACTGTTCGGCAGAAGCTGATGGGAAAAATCCGCTGGAACTGGGACG
Source organism: Pristiophorus japonicus (assembly GCF_044704955.1). NCBI lineage: Eukaryota > Metazoa > Chordata > Chondrichthyes > Pristiophoridae > Pristiophorus > Pristiophorus japonicus. Next base: position 70,797,517 of record NC_091992.1, on the reverse strand, counting down.
ACATCCAAGTGCTTTCGTCCGTTGACGACACCTCATGTGCCCAGGTTCTGAGAAAGTTTCCGTCGTTGTTTGAGCCAGGCATCGGAAGTTTCTCGGGGGCGAAGGTGCAGATCCACTTGATTCCCGGTACAAGACCCATCCACCACAAGGCATGGGCAGTGCCATATGTGATGCGAGAGAAAGTGGAGATCGAGCTAGACAGGCTGCAACGAGAGGGAATCATCGCGCCGATGGAGTTCAACGAGTTCGATTGTTCCGGTTCTCAAGGGCGATGGCATGATCAGAATTTGTGGGCACTATAAAGTAACGATTAACCGTTTTTCGCTGCAGGACCAGTATCCGTTACCCAAGGCAGACGGCCTATTTGCAACACTGGCAGGAGGAAAGGCATTCACCAAGTTGGACCTGACATCGGCCTACATGATGCAGGAGATGGCGGAATCTTCGATAGGCCTCACCTGCATCAACACGCACAAAGGTCTGATTATCTACACTAGATGCCCGTTTGGGATTCGATTGGCCGTGGCTATTTTTCAAAGGAACATGGAGAGTCTGCTAAAGTTGGTTCCGCGCACCGTGGTTTTCCAGGACGACATACTGGTCACAGGTTGGGACACCATTGAACACTTGCAGAACCTGGAAGAGGCTAGATCGTGTGGGACTCAGGTTGAAACGCTCGAAGTGTGTTTTCCTAGTGCCAGAGATCGAGTTCTTAGGGAGAAAAATCGCAGCAGATGGCATCAGACCCACCGACGGAGGCTATCAAGAATGTGCCGAGACCACAGAATGTGACGGAGCTGCGGTCGTTCCTGGGACTCCTCAATTATTTTGGTAGTTTTCTACCCGGTTTAAGCACCTTGTTAGAGCCTTTATACGTGTTGCTATGCAAGGGAGATGACTGGATATGGGGGAAATCACAAGAGACCGAAATCTATTTGAGAAAGACCGAAATCTATTATGTTCCAACAAACTGCTTGCCCTGTATGATCCTTGTAAACGTATAGTGCTAGTTTACGATGCGTATTCGTACGGGGTCGGGGTATGTGTGCTACAACAAGCAAATGAATCGGGAACATTGCAACCGGTCGCTTATGCCGAAAGGGCCTACAGCATGGTTAAAAAAGAAGCTCTGGAATGCGTTTACGGGTTAAAAAAATGCATCAGTATCTGTTTGGGCTGAAGTTCACGTTAGAAACTGACCATAAGCCGCTCATATCACTATTCTTAGAGAGCAAAGGTATCAATACCAATGCCTCTGTTCGCATCCAAAGATGGGCGCTCACGTTGTCTGCATATAACTATGTAATTCGCCACAGGCCAGGCACAGAGAACTGCACTGAAGCCCTCGGTTGGCTACCATTGCCCACCACCAGGGTGGAAATGGCATAGCCTGCAGACTTGCTCTTGGTGATGGATGCATTTGAAAACAAAAAGTCACCCGTTACGGCCCGCCAGATCAGGACCTGGACCAGCCAGGATCCTTTACTGTCCCTTGTAAAAAACTGTGTTCTCCATGGGAGCTGGTCCAGTGTCCCAGCGAAGATGCATGAAGAGATCAAGCCGTTCCAGCGGCGCAAAGACGAAATGTCCATTAAGGCAGATTGTCTTTTGTGGGGTAATTGCGTGGTTTTGCCCAAGAAAGGCAGGGAAACATTCATACGCGACCTACACAGTACCCACCCAGGCATAGTAATGATGAAAGCTATAGCCGGATCCCATGTGTGGTGGCCCGGCATCGACTCAGATTTGGAGTCTTGCGTACGCCAATGCAATACTTGCTCTCAACTGAACAATGCACCCAGGGAGGCACCGCTAAGTTTGTGGTCATGGCCCTCCAAACTGTGGTCTAGGATCCATGTTGACTTCACTGGCCCGATTCTAGGCAAAATGTTCTTGGCTGTTGTGGATGCTTGCTCAAAGTGAATTGAGTGTGTAATAATGTCTGTAAGCACGTCCATGGCCACCATCGAAAACCTACGAGCCATGTTTGCCACAAACGGCCTGCTTGATGTCCTTGTCAGCGACAATGGGCCATGTTTCACTAGCACTGAATTCAAGGAATTCATGACCCACAATAGGATCAAGCATGTCACATCTGCCCCGTTCAAGCCCGCATCTAATGGCCAGGCAGAACAGGCAGTCCAAACCATCAAGTAAAGCTTGAAAAGCGTGTCGGAAGGCTCCCTGCAGACCCGCCTGTCCCGAGTCCTGCTCAGCTACCGCACCAGACCCCACTCACTCACCGGGGTTCCCCCAGCTGAGCTGCTCATGAAAAGGGTGCTCAAAACAAGGCTCTCTCTCGTCCACCCTGATCTCCATGATCACGTCGAGGGCAGGCGGCATCAACAAAGCATGTACCATGATCGCACAAATTTATCACGCGATATTGAAGTCAATGACCCTGTATTTGTATTCAACTACGGACATGGTCCCAAATGGCTTGCTAGCACTGTCATAGCCAAAGAAGGGAGTAGGATGTTTCAGGTCAAACTCGCAAATGGACTAAATTGCAGAAAGCACTTGGACCAAACCAAACTGTGATTCACAGACAGCCACGAGCAACTTGAAGAGGACACCACCAACTTCGACCCTGCGACACACACACAAGTGGCAAAAATGAGCACAATTGGAATTCTGGAGACATTTGTGGAGGCAGAGGACTGGGCAGATTTTGTAGCTCACCTGGACCAGTACTTCGTGGCAAACAAAATGGAGGAACCCACTGACGCAGTTAGGCGTAGGGCGGTCTTCCTCACGGTTTGCGGTCCGAAAATCTATGGACTCAAAGAATCTTCTCTCGCCTGTAAGTCCAACGAACAAGGAATATGAAGAATTGTGTGCTGTAGTACGTGACTGCCTCAAACCAGAAGAAGGCAGCATCATCTCACAATATCGATTCTACACACATGTTCATTCTGAGGGCCAGGATGTGTCCGAATTTGTTGCCGACCGTGTAAGTTCGACAACGCATTGGGAAACATGCTGCGGGACTTCTTTGTAATCTGCATCAACCACGAGGTGACCCTGGTAAGCTACTGGCGGCGGAGACGCTGGATTTGAGCAAGGCCATCACGATTGCCCAGGCATGCATGACGACAGACAAAAACTTAGAGCAGATATCATCGAAAAATCGGAACTTGGCAAGTACTGTAAACAAGATTGTATCGTCGTTTGGCAGAGCTGCATATGGCAGGGCCTACTAGACTGCGTATGCGAAACCTGTGGCTGCTCAAAGTCCGCCAACGAGAATGAATCCGATTTCACCGTGTTGGTGTTGTGGGGACAATCATCGGCCTCATCAGTGACGGTTTAAACAGTACATTTATAAAGGCTGTTCGAGACTGGGACATCTCCAGTGCATGTGTCCGCAACTGAGCAAGCGTGCTGCGACACACCATGTGGAGGATGTTGACCAGTCTAGCGTGGATCCAGATATGCAGTCCGAGATACCAGAGGAGGAAGTGTATGGATTGTATTCGTTCCAAACAAAGAGCCAACCGATAATGATTAATGTGAAACTTAACGGTGTGCCGGTACCGATGGAATTGGACACGGGTTGAGTCAATCAATCACGAGCCAGAGGACATTTGACAAGCTGTGGGATACTAAGGCTGTAAGGCCTATGCTGAGTCCAGTCAATGCCAAGTTGCGTACGTACACTAAAGAACTCATAACGGTGATTGGCAGTGCAGTAGTCAAGGTGTCGTATGATGGTGCGGTTCATGATTTACCGTTATGGATGGTTCCAGGCAATGGTCCAATGCTGTTCGGCAGGAATTGGCTAGAAAAGGTCAAATGAAATTGGAATGATATCAAAGCATTGTCGTTGGAGGATGATATTCCATGTGCTCAAGTGCTGAGCAAGTTCTCCTCGCTGTTTGAACCAGGCATCGACAATTTCACGGGAGCCAAGGTGCAGATCCACGTGGACTCAGATGCAAGACCCGTCCATCATAAAGGTTGGGTGGTTCCGTACATGATGAGGGAGAAGGTTGAAATCGAACTGGACAGACTCCAGGATGAAGGGGTCATATCACTGGTCAAATTTAACGAATGGGCCAGCCCCAATGTTCCTTTGTTGAAGAGTGATGGCACTGTCAGGATTTGTGGAAACTACATGGTTACAACCAACCGAGTTTCGAAACAGGATCAATACTCGTTACCGAAGGCTGATGACCTGTTTGCAACGCTAGCGGGGGGAAGTCATTCACTAAACTGGATCTACATGACACAAGAGCTGGTCGAGACATCAAAGAAATTTACATGCATCAACACTCACAAAGGACTGCTTATCTACAACAGGTGTCCTTTCGGAATTCGCTTGGCTGCAGCCATATTTCAGAGGAACATGGAGAGTCTACTGAAGTCCGTCCCTAGAACCGTCGTTTTCCAAGATGACATCCTGGTCACAGGTCGTGACACTGCCGAACATGGGAACAACCTGGAAGAGGTTCTACATCGTCTGGACAAAGTGGGACTCAGACTGAAACGTTTGAAGTGCGTCTTCATGGCATCGGAAGCCGAATTCCTGGGGAGGAAAATTGCTGCTGATGGTATCAGGCCTACGGACTCGAAAACCAAGGCCATCAAAAATGCACCCAAGCCTCAGAATGTGACAGAGCTGCGTTCGTTCCTTGGTCTACTCAACTACTTCAATAATTTCCTACCTAGATTGAGCACTTCATTAGAGCCACTGCACATGTTGCTAAGAAAAGGCGACAACTGTGTTTGGCGTGTGTCTCAAGGTAGAGCTTTTGAGAAAGCTACTAATCTGCTTTGCTCTAACAAGTTTCTGGTACATTATGATCCGTGTAAGCGTCTAGTATTGGCCTGTAATGCTTCGTCATATGGAGTTGGTTGCATACTCCAACAAACTAATGAGTCGGGTAAACTACAACCTGTTGCGTATGCTTCTAAAAGTTTGTCAAAGGCAGAAAGAGTCTACAGCATGGTAGAAAAAGAAGCATTAGCCTGTGTGTATGGGGTTAAAAAGATGCATCAGTACCTGTTTGATCTTCGGTTTGAACTGGAAACAGATCACAAGCCACTCATTTCATTGTTTTCGCAAAACAAAGGTATCAATACCAATGCATCGTCCCGCATCCAGAGGTGGGCGCTGACATTATCTGCCTATGATTATGTATTTCACCATAGACCTGGCACTGAGAATTGTGCCAATGCAGTGAGCCATCTGCCGTTGCCCACATCGGAGGTGGAGATGCCACAACCTGCAGACCTACTGTTAGTTCTGGATGCTTTTGAAAGTGAAGGAACCCCTGACACGGCTCAACAAGTTAAGGTCTGGATCAGCCAGGACCCGATATTATCGGTTGTGAAACATTGTGTCCTTAGTGGTGATTGGTCTGCCATACCCAAGCAAATGGGTGATGAGACCAAACCTTATAACCGTCGCAAAGACGAACTATCTATTCAGTCAGATTGTTTACTGTGGGGTAATCGTGTTGTTATGCCTAAGAAAGGCAGAAAGAATTTGTACATGATCTACATAGCACTCATCCCAGTATTGCCATGATGAAAGCCATTGCCAGGTCTCATATATGGTGGCCTGAAATTGACTCTGATCTGGAATCACGTGTGCATCAGTGCAACACTTGCATGCAGCTAAGTAAAGCACCAGCGGAATCGCCGCTGAGTCTGTGGTCGTGGCCATCTAGGATCCACATCGACTTTGCAGGTCCCTTCCTGGGAAAGATGTTTTTAGTTGTGTTGGATGCATATTCCAAGTGGATAGAGTGTATAATCATGTCATCCAGCACATCCACAGCTACCATTTAGAGCCTTCGTGTCATGTTTGCCACTCATGGTCTGCCCGACATCGTTGTAAGCGACATCGGATCTTGCTTCACTAGTCTGGAGTTTCAAGACTTCATGAAACTCAATGGTATCAAACATGTGAGGTCAACACCATTCAAACCCGCATCTAATGGTCAAGCAGAGCGTGCTGTCCAAACCATCAAGCAGAGTATGAAACGTGTAACTCAAGGTTCACTGCAGACTCGCTTGTCATGCATATTGCTTAGTTACAGGACAAGACCCCACACGCTTACCGGGGTCCCCCCTGCTGAACTATTAATGAAGAGAGGTCTCAAGACCAAGCTCTCTCTTGTCCACCCTGACTTGAACGATCATGTTGAATATAGGCGTCAAAGTCAGTAGTGGTAACATGATCGCGCTGCTGTGTCATGCGACATTTCTGTTAACAATCCTGTGTATGTACTAAATTATGGTCAAGGTCCCAAGTGGATCACCGGTAATGTTACAGCCAGAGAGGGTAACAGTGTTTATCGTCAAGCTCAAGAATGGATAAACACGCAGGAAACATGTTGATCAGATAAAGCTGCGGCACACGGATGAATCGGAACAGTCTGTGGAAGACACAATCAGTGACCAACCAACCTATCGTCAGTTATCAGAGGACTCCGCTGTCATCAATGAATCTGGACTTTCAATCCCTGACATGGTCATTGTCACTCCCATCAGATCGGCTACCCAGCCCCCAGTCATAACAGACTCAGAATGCTCGCCCAAGGCTGGAATTGAACTGAGACGATCAACTCAGGAGCGGAAAGCCCTGGACCGTCTCAATTTGTAAAAAGACTGTTACTAATATCTTAAAGGGGGATATTGTCATGTATGTGTGCTTGGTGTTACTAGCCACCAGGTGGCACCACTGTGGGAGAGACAGATCACCTGAGTCAATCCATCGGTCAGTATTGGCGGGAGGAACGGTGATGGGTTTTTGAGGATATAAGGAGCCGCTTTGCAACAAACTCCAGCTCAGGAAACGGCTCCAGCGGAAGCTCTGGCAAACTGAAGTTCAAGCTCAAGTTCGAAGCTCTCTTCATTTCAACAAAACACCGCCAGAAGCTGAGCGCTGCTCTTCAACCCTCATCAGCGGACCTCGACTCAAACTGGAACTTGGATACTGCGTCGCTGGTACGGAACCAGGAGCGAGACGTACAGGAAGAAGCTGCAAGCAAGACAACGGGCAATCAGAGAGGGCATACAGCCTGCACCTACACATCCGCAAGACCACTGAGCTGTGTGAGGGGGTGATTGTAAGTCCCAACCAAACCCAAGGGGTTTAGTGCTGGGGGTGGGGGTCCTGTGTTAGTTTATTTCACGGGAGGGTTTTTTTATGAAGCCGTGGTAACTTAGCACGACAGGGCTTATTGGGTAAGCCAGGGTTGTTCTCTGTTTTGCACTGTTTATGAGTGCTGTTATTAATCTTATTAAACACAATACAGTTCAGCCTGAAAAACGAGTGTCCCAATCTGATCTGTCCATATAATCCCTATCGTCCAGAACTTGTAGTAGGAGGTGCGCCCGAGAAAACCACCAACACTGGGAATGTCCCAATCTTGGTGACTATTTCAGAGAGCTCCCAACCGGGTTATATTAAGGACTGTGTAAAAGCTGACAGTGCCAGTACCACCATGCTCGAGGTAAAAACAAGAGATAGGAAGGAGAGAAAAGGTTAGAATGAGGGAGACGAGAAGAAGAACAATTAAGCAGGACTAATAAAGGGAAATAGAAACGTGAGATGTGAGGAAGAGAGAAATAGATAAACAGGAATAATGTGACAGTTTGTGGAAAAGTGTGTCAGATGAGAAGAGGCAAAGGTCAGTAAAGATAAGCAGATGAAGAATAAAAAGGGAAATAGAATTAAGGGAATGAGGGAGAGGATAAAAAAGAGAAAAAAGATTGAAATGTGAAATCGGGAAAGGAATTGAGCGAAGGAAACGTAAATAGAAAATGAGAGGAACAAGCAGGAGAAGAATATTGGAATGCAAAATGAGATCACAGGTCATTTTCTGCACCCTTTCTAAGGCCTCCCTAAAGTGCGATGCCCAGAATTGGACACAATACTCCAGTTCGGGCCGAACCAGTGTTTTATACAGGTTCATCATAACTTCCACACTTCTGTACTCTAAGTAAAAGACAGAAAGGAGATGAGTAAAAGTGGAGGGCAGAGAAACCCAAGGCAAAAACCAAAAAGGGCCACTGTACAGCAAAATTTTAAAGGGTCAAAGTGTAATAAAAAGACAAGCATGAAAGCTCGGTGCCTCAATGCAAGGAGTATTCGGAACCCAGGCCTCCTCCTGCTCCTATTTCTTATATTCTTATCTCCTTACCCTTTCCAAAAAAAAATATATCTATCTCAGACTTGCAATTTCCAAGTGTCCTAAAATTCATAGCCTTTTGTGGGAGGGGAATCCAGATTTCTGCTGCCCGACGTGTTAAAACCGATATCTGATTTCACTCCTGACGGGCTTGTCAGCTGCACGGGACTGTACCCCTGCACTATCGATGACAGACTGTAACCCTGCACTGATCAATGACGGACTGTACCCCTGCACTGATCAATGACGGACTGTACCCATGCACTGATCAATGATGGGACTGTACCCCTGCACTTATCAATGATGGACTGTACCTCTGCACTGATCAATGATGGGACTGTAACCCTGCACTGATCAATAATGTGACTGTACCACTTATCTGATCAATGATGGGACTGTACCCCTGCACTGATCAATGATGGAATTATACCCCTGCACTGATCAATGATGTGACTGTACCCCTGCACTGATCAATGATGGACTGTACCCCTGCACTGATCAATGACGGACTGTAACACTGCACTGATAGATGACGGACAGTACCCCTGCAGTGATCAATGATGGGACTGTACCCCTGCACTGATCAATGACAGACTGTGCCACTGCACTGATCAATGATGGGACTGTACCCGTGCACTGATCAATGACGGACTGTACTGCTGCACTGATCAATGACGGCACTGATCAATGATGGGATTGTACGCCTGCACTGATCAATGACGGAAAGTAACCCAGCACAGATCAATGATGGGATTGTACGCCTGCACTGATCATTGACGGAATGTAACCCTGCACTGATCAATGATGGGATTGTACCCCTGCACTGATCAATGATGTGACTGTAACCCTGCACTGATCAATGATGTGACTGTACCCCTGCATTGATCAATGATGGGATTGTACGCCTGCTCTGATCAATGACGGACTGTGCCACTGCACTGATCAAAGATGGGACTGTACCCGTGCACTGATCAATGACGGACTGTACTGCTGCACTGATCAATGACGGCACTGATCAATGATCGGATTGTACGCCTGCACTGATCAATGACGGAAGGTAACCCAGCACAGATCAATGATGGGATTGTACGCCTGCACTGATCATTGACGGAATGTAACCCTGCACTGATCAATGATGGGATTGTACCCCTGCACTGATCAATGATGGGATTGTACCCCTGCACTGATCAATGATGTGACTGTACCCCTGCACTGATCAATGATGGACTGTACCCCTGCACTGATCAATGATGGGACTGTACCCCTGCACTGATCAATGATGGGACTGTACCCCTGCACTGATCAATGATGGGACTGTACCACTGCACTGATCAATGATGGGACTGTACCCCTGCACTGATCAATGACGGACTGTACCACTGCACTGATCAATGACGGACTGTACCACTGCACTGTTCAAAGATGGGAACGTACCCCTGCACTGAGCAATGATGGGACTGTACCCCTGCACTGACAATTGATGCGACTGTACCCCTGCACTGATCAATGATGTGACTGTACCACTAAACAGATCAATGATGGGACAGTTCCCCTGCACTGATCAATGATGCGACTGTATCTCTGCACTGATCAATGATGTGACTGTACCCCTGCACTGATCAATGACGGACTGTGCCCCTGCACTGATCAATGATGGGACTGTACCCCTGCACTGATCAATGATGCGACTGTAACCCTGCACTGATCAATGATGCGACTGTACCCCTGCATTGATCAATGATGGGATTGTACGCCTGCTCTGATCAATGACGGACTGTGCCACTGCACTGATCAATGATGGGACTGTACCCTTGCACTGATCAATGATGGCACTGTTACCCTGCACTGATCAATGACGGACTGTACTGCTGCACTGATCAATGACGGCACTGATCAATGATGGGATTGTACGCCTGCACTGATCAATGACGGAATGTAACCCAGCACAGATCAATGATGGTATTGTACGCCTGCACTGATCATTGACGGAATGTAACCCTGCACTGATCAATGATGGGATTGTACCCCTGCACTGATCAATGATGGACTGTACCCCTGCATTGATCAATGATGGGACTGTACCCCTGCACTGATCAATGATGGGACTGTACCCCTGCACTGATCAATGATGGGACTGTACTCTTCCACTGATCACTGATGGGACTGTACCCCTGCACTGATCAATGATGGGACTGTACCACTGCACTGATCAATGATGCGACTGTACCCCTGCACTGATCAATGACGGACTGTACCACTGCACTGATCAAAGATGGGAATGTACCCCTGCACTGAGCAATGATGGGACTGTACCCCTGCACTGACAATTGATGCGACTGTACCCCTGCACTGATCAATGATGTGACTGTACCACTAAACTGATCAATGATGGGACAGTTCCCCTGCACTGATCAATGATGCGACTGTATCTCTGCACTGATCAATAATGTGACTGTACCCCTGCACTGATCAATGACGGACTGTACCCCTGCACTGATCAATGATGGTACAGGACACCTGCACTGATCAATGACGGACTGTACCCATACACTGATCAATGATGGGACTGCACCTCTGCACTGATCAATGAAGGACTGTACTCCTGCACTGATCAATGACAGATTGTACCCCTGCACTGATCAATGATGGACTGTACCCCTGCACTGATCAATGATGGGACTGCCCCCCTGCACCGATCAATGACGGGACTGTACCCCTGCACTGATCAATGACGGATTGTACCCCTGCACTGATCCATGATGGGACTGTACCTCTGCACAGATCGTTGATGCGACTGTACCCCTGCACTGATCAATGACGGACTGTACCCCTGCACTGATCATTGATGGGACTGTACCCCTGCACTGATCAATGAAGGGACTGTACCACTGCACCGATCAATGATGGGACTGTACCCCTGCACCGATCAATGATGGGACTGTACCCCTGCACTGATCATTGATGGGACTGTACGCCTGCACTGATCAATGATGGGACTGTACCCCTGCACCGATCAATGACAGACTGTACCCCTGCACTGATCAATGATGGGACTGTACCCCTGCAATGATCAATGACGGACTGTACCCATGCACTGATCAATGCTGGGACTGTACCCCTACACTGATCAATGACGGACTGTACCCCTGCACTGATCAATGATGGGACTGTATCGCTGCACTGAACAATAATGGGATTGTACCCCTGCAACGATCAATGACGGACTGTACCCCTGCACTGATCAATGATAGGACTGTATCCCTGCACTGATCAATAATGGGACTGTATCCCTGCACTGATCAATAATGGGACTGTACCCCTGCACTGATCAATGATGTGACTGTACCCCTGCACTGATCAATGATGGGACTGTACCCCTGCACTGATCAATAATGTGACTGTACCACTTATCTGATCAATGATGGGACTGTACCCCTGCACTGATCAATGATGTGACTGTACCCGTGCACTGATCAATGAAGGACTGTACCCCTGCACTGATCAATGAAGAGACTGTAACCCTGCACTGATCAATGATGGGACTGTACCCCTGCACTGATCAATGATGTGACTCTACCCCTGCACTGATCAATAACGGACTGTACAGCTGCACTGATCAATGATGTGACTCTACCCCTGCACTGATGAATGACGGAATGTAACCCTGCACTGATCAATAATGGGACTGTACCCGTGCACTGATCAATGATGGGACTGTACCCATGCACTTATCAATCATGGGTTTGTACCCCTGCACTGATCAATGACAGACTGTACCCCTGCACTGATCATTGATGAGACTGTACTCTTGCACTGATCAATGAAGGGACTGTACTCCGGCACTGATCAATGATGCGACTGTACTCCTGCACTGATCAATGATGGGTCTGTACCCCTGCACTGATCAATGACGGACTGTACCCCTGCACTGAGCATTGATGGGACTGTACCCCTGCACTGATCAATGATGTGACTGTACCCCTGCACTGATCAATGACGGACTGTACCCCTGCACTGATCAATGATGGACTGTATCCCTGCTCTGATCAATGACGGACTGTATCGCTGCACTGATCAATGATGGGATTGTACCCCGACACTGATCAATGATGGGACTGAAGCCCTGCACTGATCAATGATGGGACTGTACCCCTGCACTGATCAATGATGGACTGTACCCCTGCACTGATCAATGACAGACTGTACCCCTGCAGTTATCAATGATGGGACTGTGCCCCTGCACTGATCAATGATGGTACTGTACCCGTGCACTGATCAATGACGGACTGTACCCCTGCACTGATCAATGAAGAGACTGTAACCCTGCACTGATCAATGATGTGACTGTACCCGTGCACTGATCAATGACGGACTGTACCCCTGCACTGATCAATGAAGAGACTGTAACCCTGCACTGATCAATGAAGAGACTGTAACCCTGCACTGATCAATAACGGACTGTACAGCTGCACTGATCAATGATGGGACTGTACCCCTGCACTTATCAATAATGGGACTGTACCCCTGCACTGATCAATGATGGGACTGTACCCATGCACTGATCAATGATGTGACTCCACCCCTGCACTGATCAATGACGGACTGTACAGCTGCACTGATCAATGATGTGACTGTACCCCTGCACAGATGAATGACGGAATGTAACCCTGCACTGATCAATGATGTGACTGTACCCCTGCAGTGATCAATGATGGGCTGTACCCCTGCACTGATCAATGACGGACTGTACCCCTGCACTGATCAATGAAGGGACTGTACCCGTGCACTGATCAATGATGGGCTGTACCCCTGCACTGATCAATGACGGACTGTACCCCTGCACTGATCAATGATGTGACTATACCCCTGCACTGATCAATGATGGGCTGTACCCCTGCACTGGTCAATGATGGGATTGTACCCCTGCACTGATCAATGCTGGGACTGTATCCCTGCACTGATCAATGACGGACTGTACCCCTGCACTGATCCATGATGAGACTGTACCCCTGAACTGATTGTTGATGCGACTGTACCCCTGCACTGATCAATGACGGACTATACCCCTGCACTGATCAATGACGAACTGTACCCTTGCACTGATCAATGACTGGACTGTACCGCTGCACTGATCAATGATGGGACTGTACCCCTGCACTGATCAACAATGTGACTGTACCACTTATCTGATCAATGATGGGACTGTACCCCTGCACTGATCAATGATGTGACTGTACCCCTGCACTGATCAATGACGGACTGTACCCCTGCACTGATCAATGAAGAGACTGTAACCCTGCACTGATCAATGATGGGACTGTACCCCTGCACTGATCAATGATGTGACTGTACCCCTGCACAGATGAATGACGGAATGTAACCCTGCACTGATCAATGATGGGATTGTACGCCTTCACTGATCAATGACGGAATGTAACCCTGGACTGATCAATGGTGTGACTGTACCCCTGCACTGATCAATGATGTGACTGTACCCCTGCACTGATCAATGATGGGCTGTACCCCTGCACTGATCAATGAAGGGACTGTACCCGTGCACTGATCAATGATGGGACTGTACCCCTGCACTGATCAATGATGGGACTGCACCCCTGCACTGATCAATGATGGGACTGTACCACGGCACTGATCAATGATGGGACTGTACCCCTGCACTGATCAATTGCGGACTGCACCCCTGAATTGATCAATAATGGGACTGTACCCTTGCACAGATCGATGCTGGGACTGTAGCCCTGCACTGATCAATCATGGGACTGTTACCCTGCACTGATCAATGAAGGTACTGTACCACTGCACCGACCATTGATGGGTCTGTACGCCTGCACTGATCAATGATGGGAATGTACCTGTGCACTGATCAATGATGGAACTGTAACTCAGTACTAATCAATGAACGGACTGTACCTATGCACTGATCAATGATGGGACTGTACCCCTGCACTGATCAGTGATGGGATTGTACGCCTTCACTGATCAATGACGGAATGTAACCCTGGACTGATCAATGGTGTGACTGTACCCCTGCACTGATCAATGATGTGACTGTACCCCTGCACTGATCAATGATGGGCTGTACCCCTGCACTGATGAATGACGGACTGCACCCCTGCACTGATCAATGAAGGGACTGTACCCGTGCACTGATCAATGATGGGACTGTACCCCTGCACTGATCAATGATGGGACTGCACCCCTGCACTGATCAATGATGGGACTGTACCACGGCACTGATCAATGATGGGACTGTACCCCTGCACTGATCAATTGCGGACTGCACCCCTGAATTGATCAATAATGGGACTGTACCCTTGCACAGATCGATGCTGGGACTGTAGCCCTGCACTGATCAATCATGGGACTGTGACCCTGCACTGATCAATGATGGGATTGTACCCCTGCACTGATCAATGATGGGACTGTACCCCTGCACTGATCAATGATGGGACTGTGACCCTGCACTGATGAATGATGGGATTGTACCCCTGCACTGATCAATGCTCGGACTGTAACCCTGCTCTTATCAATGACGGACTGTACCCCTGCACTGATTCATGATGAGACTGTACCCTTGAACTGATTGTTGATGCGACTGTACCCCTGCAGTGATCAATGACGGACTGTACCCCTGCACTGATCAATGACGGACTGTACCCCTGCACTGATCAATGACTGGACTGTACCGCTGCACCGATCAATGATGGGACTGTACCCCTGCACTGATCATTGATGGGACTGTACCCCTGCACTGATCAATGAAGGTACTGTACCACTGCACCGACCATTGATGGGTCTGTACGCCTGCACTGATCAATGATGGAACTGTACAGCTGCACTGATCAATGATGGGACTGTACCTCTGCACTTATCAATAATGGGACTGTACCCCTGCACTGATCAATGATGGGACTGTACCCATGCACTGATCAATGATGTGACTCCACCCCTGCACTGATCAATGACGGACTGTACAGCTGCACTGATCAATGATGTGACTGTACCCCTGCACAGATGATGACGGAATGTAACCCTGCACTGATCAATGATGTGACTGTACCCCTGCAGTGATCAATGATGGGCTGTACCCCTGCACTGATCAATGACGGACTGTACCCCTGCACTGATCAATGAAGGGACTGTACCCGTGCACTGATCAATGATGGGCTGTACCCCTGCACTGATCAATGACGGACTGTACCCCTGCACTGATCAATGATGTGACTATACCCCTGCACTGATCAATGATGGGCTGTACCCCTGCACTGGTCAATGATGGGATTGTACCCCTGCACTGATCAATGCTGGGACTGTATCCCTGCACTGATCAATGACGGACTGTACCCCTGCACTGATCCATGATGAGACTGTACACCTGAACTGATTGTTGATGCGACTGTACCCCTGCACTGATCAATGACGGACTATACCCCTGCACTGATCAATGACGAACTGTACCCTTGCACTGATCAATGACTGGACTGTACCGCTGCACTGATCAATGATGGGACTGTACCCCTGCACTGATCAACAATGTGACTGTACCACTTATCTGATCAATGATGGGACTGTACCCCTGCACTGATCAATGATGTGACTGTACCCCTGCACTGATCAATGACGGACTGTACCCCTGCACTGATCAATGATGGACTGTATCCCTGCTCTGATCAATGACGGACTGTATCGCTGCACTGATCAATGATGGGATTGTACCCCGACACTGATCAATGATGGGACTGAAGCCCTGCACTGATCAATGATGGGACTGTACCCCTGCACTGATCAATGATGGACTGTACCCCTGCACTGATCAATGACAGACTGTACCCCTGCAGTTATCAATGATGGGACTGTGCCCCTGCACTGATCAATGATGGTACTGTACCCGTGCACTGATCAATGACGGACTGTACCCCTGCACTGATCAATGAAGAGACTGTAACCCTGCACTGATCAATGATGTGACTGTACCCGTGCACTGATCAATGACGGACTGTACCCCTGCACTGATCAATGAAGAGACTGTAACCCTGCACTGATCAATGAAGAGACTGTAACCCTGCACTGATCAATAACGGACTGTACAGCTGCACTGATCAATGATGGGACTGTACCCCTGCACTTATCAATAATGGGACTGTACCCCTGCACTGATCAATGATGGGACTGTACCCATGCACTGATCAATGATGTGACTCCACCCCTGCACTGATCAATGACGGACTGTACAGCTGCACTGATCAATGATGTGACTGTACCCCTGCACAGATGAATGACGGAATGTAACCCTGCACTGATCAATGATGTGACTGTACCCCTGCAGTGATCAATGATGGGCTGTACCCCTGCACTGATCAATGACGGACTGTACCCCTGCACTGATCAATGAAGGGACTGTACCCGTGCACTGATCAATGATGGGCTGTACCCCTGCACTGATCAATGACGGACTGTACCCCTGCACTGATCAATGATGTGACTATACCCCTGCACTGATCAATGATGGGCTGTACCCCTGCACTGGTCAATGATGGGATTGTACCCCTGCACTGATCAATGCTGGGACTGTATCCCTGCACTGATCAATGACGGACTGTACCCCTGCACTGATCCATGATGAGACTGTACCCCTGAACTGATTGTTGATGCGACTGTACCCCTGCACTGATCAATGACGGACTATACCCCTGCACTGATCAATGACGAACTGTACCCTTGCACTGATCAATGACTGGACTGTACCGCTGCACTGATCAATGATGGGACTGTACCCCTGCACTGATCAACAATGTGACTGTACCACTTATCTGATCAATGATGGGACTGTACCCCTGCACTGATCAATGATGTGACTGTACCCCTGCACTGATCAATGACGGACTGTACCCCTGCACTGATCAATGAAGAGACTGTAACCCTGCACTGATCAATGATGGGACTGTACCCCTGCACTGATCAATGATGTGACTGTACCCCTGCACAGATGAATGACGGAATGTAACCCTGCACTGATCAATGATGGGATTGTACGCCTTCACTGATCAATGACGGAATGTAACCCTGGACTGATCAATGGTGTGACTGTACCCCTGCACTGATCAATGATGTGACTGTACCCCTGCACTGATCAATGATGGGCTGTACCCCTGCACTGATCAATGAAGGGACTGTACCCGTGCACTGATCAATGATGGGACTGTACCCCTGCACTGATCAATGATGGGACTGCACCCCTGCACTGATCAATGATGGGACTGTACCACGGCACTGATCAATGATGGGACTGTACCCCTGCACTGATCAATTGCGGACTGCACCCCTGAATTGATCAATAATGGGACTGTACCCTTGCACAGATCGATGCTGGGACTGTAGCCCTGCACTGATCAATCATGGGACTGTTACCCTGCACTGATCAATGAAGGTACTGTACCACTGCACCGACCATTGATGGGTCTGTACGCCTGCACTGATCAATGATGGGAATGTACCTGTGCACTGATCAATGATGGAACTGTAACTCAGTACTAATCAATGAACGGACTGTACCTATGCACTGATCAATGATGGGACTGTACCCCTGCACTGATCAATGATGGGACTGTACCCCTGCACTGATCAGTGATGGGATTGTACGCCTTCACTGATCAATGACGGAATGTAACCCTGGACTGATCAATGGTGTGACTGTACCCCTGCACTGATCAATGATGTGACTGTACTCCTGCACTGATCAATGATGGGCTGTACCCCTGCACTGATGAATGACGGACTGCACCCCTGCACTGATCAATGAAGGGACTGTACCCGTGCACTGATCAATGATGGGACTGTACCCCTGCACTGATCAATGATGGGACTGCACCCCTGCACTGATCAATGATGGGACTGTACCACGGCACTGATCAATGATGGGACTGTACCCCTGCACTGATCAATTGCGGACTGCACCCCTGAATTGATCAATAATGGGACTGTACCCTTGCACAGATCGATGCTGGGACTGTAGCCCTGCACTGATCAATCATGGGACTGTGACCCTGCACTGATCAATGATGGGATTGTACCCCTGCACTGATCAATGATGGGACTGTACCCCTGCACTGATCAATGATGGGACTGTGACCCTGCACTGATGAATGATGGGATTGTACCCCTGCACTGATCAATGCTCGGACTGTAACCCTGCTCTTATCAATGACGGACTGTACCCCTGCACTGATTCATGATGAGACTGTACCCTTGAACTGATTGTTGATGCGACTGTACCCCTGCAGTGATCAATGACGGACTGTACCCCTGCACTGATCAATGACGGACTGTACCCCTGCACTGATCAATGACTGGACTGTACCGCTGCACCGATCAATGATGGGACTGTACCCCTGCACTGATCATTGATGGGACTGTACCTCTGCACTGATCAATGAAGGTACTGTACCACTGCACCGACCATTGATGGGTCTGTACGCCTGCACTGATCAATGATGGGAATGTACCTGTGCACTGATCAATGATGGAACTGTACAGCTGCACTGATCAATGATGGGACTGTACCTCTGCACTTATCAATAATGGGACTGTACCCCTGCACTGATCAATGATGGGACTGTACCCATGCACTGATCAATGATGTGACTCCACCCCTGCACTGATCAATGACGGACTGTACAGCTGCACTGATCAATGATGTGACTGTACCCCTGCACAGATGATGACGGAATGTAACCCTACACTGATCAATGATGTGACTGTACCCCTGCAGTGATCAATGATGGGCTGTACCCCTGCACTGATCAATGACGGACTGTACCCCTGCACTGATCAATGAAGGGACTGTACCCGTGCACTGATCAATGATGGGCTGTACCCCTGCACTGATCAATGACGGACTGTACCCCTGCACTGATCAATGATGTGACTATACCCCTGCACTGATCAATGATGGGCTGTACCCCTGCACTGGTCAATGATGGGATTGTACCCCTGCACTGATCAATGCTGGGACTGTATCCCTGCACTGATCAATGACGGACTGTACCCCTGCACTGATCCATGATGAGACTGTACACCTGAACTGATTGTTGATGCGACTGTACCCCTGCACTGATCAATGACGGACTATACCCCTGCACTGATCAATGACGAACTGTACCCTTGCACTGATCAATGACTGGACTGTACCGCTGCACTGATCAATGATGGGACTGTACCCCTGCACTGATCAACAATGTGACTGTACCACTTATCTGATCAATGATGGGACTGTACCCCTGCACTGATCAATGATGTGACTGTACCCCTGCACTGATCAATGACGGACTGTACCCCTGCACTGATCAATGAAGAGACTGTAACCCTGCACTGATCAATGATGGGACTGTACCCCTGCACTGATCAATGATGTGACTGTACCCCTGCACAGATGAATGACGGAATGTAACCCTGCACTGATCAATGATGGGATTGTACGCCTTCACTGATCAATGACGGAATGTAACCCTGGACTGATCAATGGTGTGACTGTACCCCTGCACTGATCAATGATGTGACTGTACCCCTGCACTGATCAATGATGGGCTGTACCCCTGCACTGATCAATGAAGGGACTGTACCCGTGCACTGATCAATGATGGGACTGTACCCCTGCACTGATCAATGATGGGACTGCACCCCTGCACTGATCAATGATGGGACTGTACCACGGCACTGATCAATGATGGGACTGTACCCCTGCACTGATCAATTGCGGACTGCACCCCTGAATTGATCAATAATGGGACTGTACCCTTGCACAGATCGATGCTGGGACTGTAGCCCTGCACTGATCAATCATGGGACTGTTACCCTGCACTGATCAATGAAGGTACTGTACCACTGCACCGACCATTGATGGGTCTGTACGCCTGCATTGATCAATGATGGGAATGTACCTGTGCACTGATCAATGATGGAACTGTAACTCAGTACTAATCAATGAACGGACTGTACCTATGCACTGATCAATGATGGGACTGTACCCCTGCACTGATCAATGATGGGACTGTACCCCTGCACTGATCAGTGATGTGATTGTACGCCTTCACTGATCAATGACGGAATGTAACCCTGGACTGATCAATGGTGTGACTGTACCCCTGCACTGATCAATGATGTGACTGTACCCCTGCACTGATCAATGATGGGCTGTACCCCTGCACTGATGAATGACGGACTGCACCCCTGCACTGATCAATGAAGGGACTGTACCCGTGCACTGATCAATGATGGAACTGTACCCCTGCACTGATCAATGATGGGACTGCACCCCTGCATTGATCAATGATGGGACTGTACCACGGCACTGATCAATGATGGGACTGTACCCCTGCACTGATCAATTGCGGACTGCACCCCTGAATTGATCAATAATGGGACTGTACCCTTGCACAGATCGATGCTGGGACTGTAGCCCTGCACTGATCAATCATGGGACTGTGACCCTGCACTGATCAATGATGGGATTGTACCCCTGCACTGATCAATGATGGGACTGTACCCCTGCACTGATCAATGATGGGACTGTGACCCTGCACTGATGAATGATGGGATTGTACCCCTGCACCGATCAATGCTCGGACTGTAACCCTGCTCTTATCAATGACGGACTGTACCCCTGCACTGATTCATGATGAGACTGTACCCTTGAACTGATTGTTGATGCGACTGTACCCCTGCAGTGATCAATGAAGGACTGTACCCCTGCACTGATCAATGACGGACTGTACCCCTGCACTGATCAATGACTGGACTGTACCGCTGCACCGATCAATGATGGGACTGTACCCCTGCACTGATCATTGATGGGACTGTACCCCTGCACTGATCAATGAAGGTACTGTACCACTGCACCGACCATTGATGGGTCTGTACGCCTGCACTGATCAATGATGGGAATGTACCTGTGCACTGATCAATGATGGAACTGTAACTCAGCACTAATCAATGAACGGACTGTACCTATGCACTGATCAATGATGGGACCGTACCCCTGCACTGATCAATGATGGGACTGTACCCCTGCACTGATCAGTGATGGCGCTGTACCACTGCACTGATCAATGATGGACTGTACCCCTGCACTGATCAATGATGGGACTATACTTGTGCACTGATCATTGATGAGACTGTACCCCGACACTGATCAATGATGAGACTGAACCCCTGCACTGATCAATGATGGGACTGTACCCCTGTACTGATCAATGATGGGACTGTGCCCCTGCACTTATCAATGATGGAACTGTACCCCTGCACTGATCAATGATGTGACTGTACCCCCGCACTGATCAATGATGGGACTGTAACCCTGCACTGATCAATGATGGGCACTGTACCCCTGCACTGATCAATGATAGGACTATACCCCTGCACTGATCAATGATGGACTGTACCCCTGCACTGATCAATGACAGACTGTACCCCTGCAGTTATCAATGATGGGACTGTACGCCTGCACTGATCAATGATGGGACTGTACCCCTGCACTGATCAATGACGGACTGTACCCCTGCACTGATCCATAATGAGACTGTACCCCTGAACTGATTGTTGATGCGACTGTACCCCTGCACTGATCAATGACGGACTGTACCCCTGCACTGATCAATGACGAACTGTACCCTTGCACTGATCAATGACTGGACTGTACCGCTGCACCGATCAATGATGGGACTGTACCCCTGCACTGATCAATGATGTGACTGTACCCCTGCACTGATCAATGACGGACTGTACCCCTGCACTGATCAATGAAGAGACTGTAACCGTGCACTGATCAATGATGGGACTGTACCCCTGCACTGATCAATGAAGAGACTGTACCCCTGCACTGATCAATGATGGGATTGTACGCCAGCTCTGATCAATGACGGACTGTGCCACTGCACTGATCAATGATGGGACTGTACCCTTGCACTGATCAATGATGGCACTGTTACCCTGCACTGATCAATGACGGACTGTACTGCTGCACTGATCAATGACGGCACTGATCAATGATGGGATTGTACGCCTGCACTGATCAATGACTGAATGTAACCCAGCACAGATCAATGATGGTATTGTACGCCTGCACTGATCATTGACGGAATGTAACCCTGCACTGATCAATGATGGGATTGTACCCCTGCACTGATCAATGATGTGACTGTACCCCTGCACTGATCAATGATGGACTGTACCCCTGCACTGATCAATGATGGGACTGTACCCCTGCACTGATCAATGATGGGACTGTACCCCTGCACTGATCAATGATGGGACTGTACCCCTGCACTGACAATTGATGCGACTGTACCCCTGCACTGATCAATGATGTGACTGTACCACTAAACTGATCAATGATGGGACAGTTCCCCTGCACTGATCAATGATGCGACTGTATCTCTGCACTGATCAATGATGTGACTGTACCCCTGCACTGATCAATGACGGACTGTACCCCTGCACTGATCAATAATGGTACAGGACACCTGCACTGATCAATGACGGACTGTACCCATACACTGATCAATGATGGGACTGCACGCCTGCACTGATCAATGAAGGACTGTACTCCTGCACTGATCAATGACAGACTGTACCCCTGCACTGATCAATGATGGACTGTACCCCTGCACTGATCAATGATGGGACTGCCCCCCTGCACCGATCAATGACGGGACTGTACCCCTGCACTGATCAATGATGGGACTGTACCCCTGCACAGATCGTTGATGCGACTGTACCCCTGCACTGATCAATGACGGACTGTACCCCTGCACTGATCATTGATGGACTGTACCCCTGCACTGATCAATGAAGGGACTGTACCACTGCACCGATCAATGATGGAACTGTACCCCTGCACCGATCAATAATGGGACTGTACCCCTGCACTGATCATTGATGGGACTGTACGCCTGCACTGATCAATGATGGGACTGTACCCCTGCACCGATCAATGACAGACTGTACCCCTGCACTGATCAATGATGGGACTGTACCCCTGCAATGATCAATGATGGACTGTACCCATGCACTGATCAATGCTGGGACTGTACCCCTACACTGATCAATGACGGACTGTACCCCTGCACTGATCAATGATGGGACTGTATCGCTGCACTGAACAATAATGGGATTGTACCCCTGCAACAATCAATGACGGACTGTACCCCTGCACTGATCAATGATAGGACTGTACCCCTGCACTGATCAATAATGGGACTGTATCCCTGCACTGATCAATAATGGGACTGTACCCCTGCACTGATCAATAATGGGACTATACCCCTGCACTGATCAATGATGTGACTGTACCCCTGCACTGATCAATGATGGGACTGTACCCCTGCACTGATCAATAATGTGACTGTACCACTTATCTGATCAATGATGGGACTGTACCCCTGCACTGATCAATGATGTGACTGTACCCGTGCACTGATCAATGAAGGACTGTACCCCTGCACTGATCAATGAAGAGTCTGGAACCCTGCACTGATCAATGATGGGACTGTACCCCTGCACTGATCAATGATGTGACTCTACCCCTGCACTGATCAATAACGGACTGTACAGCTGCACTGATCAATGATGTGACTGTACCCCTGCACTGATGAATGACGGAATGTAACCCTGCACTGATCAATAATGGGACTGTACCCGTGCACTGATCAATGATGGGACTGTACCCATGCACTTATCAATCATGGGTCTGTACCCCTGCACTGATCAATGACAGACTGTACCCCTGCACTGATCATTGATGAGACTGTACTCTTGCACTGATCAATGAAGGGACTGTACTCCGGCACTGATCAATGATGCGACTGTACTCCTGCACTGATCAATGATGGGTCTGTACCCCTGCACTGATCAATGACGGACGGTACCCCTGCACTGAGCATTGATGGGACTGTACCCCTGCACTGATCAATGATGGACTGTACCCCTGCACAGATCAATGATGGGACTGTACCCCTGCACTGATCAATGATGGACTGTATTCCTGCTCTGATCAATGACGGACTGTAACGCTGCACTGATCAATGATGGGATTGTACCCCGACACTGATCAATGATGGGACTGAAGCCCTGCACTGATCAATGCTGGGACTGTACCCCTGCACTGATCAATGATGGACTGTACCCCTGCACTGATCAATGACAGACTGTACCCCTGCAGTTATCAATGATGGGACTGTGCCCCTGCACTTATCAATGATGGTACTGTACCCGTGCACTGATCAATGACGGACTGTACCCCTGCACTGATCAATGAAGAGACTGTAACGCTGCACTGATCAATGATGTGACTGCACCCGTGCACTGATCAATGACGGACTGTACCCCTGCACTGATCAATGAAGAGACTGTAACCCTGCACTGATCAATGATGGGACTGTACCCCTGCACTGATCAATGATGTGACTCTACCCCTGCACTGATCAATAACGGACTGTACAGCTGCACTGATCAATGATGGGACTGTACCCCTGCACTTATCAATAATGGGACTGTACCCCTGCACTGATCAATGATGGGACTGTACCCCTGCACTGATCAATGATGTGACTCTACCCCTGCACTGATCAATGACGGACTGTACAGCTGCACTGATCAATGATGTGACTGTACCCCTGCACAGATGAATGACGGAATGTAACCCTGCACTGATCAATGATGTGACTGTACCCCTGCAGTGATCAATGATGGGCTGTACCCCTGCACTGATCAATGACGGACTGTACCCCTGCACTGATCAATGAAGGGACTGTACCCGTGCACTGATCAATGATGGGCTGTACCCCTGCACTGATCAATAACGGACTGTACCCCTGCACTGATCAATGATGTGACTATACCCCTGCACTGATCAATGATGGGCTGTACCCCTGCACTGGTCAATGATGGGATTGTACCCCTGCACTGATCAATGCTGGGACTGTATCCCTGCACTGAACAATGACGGACTGTACCCCTGCACTGATCCATGATGAGACTGTACCCCTGAACTGATTGTTGATGCGACTGTACCCCTGCACTGATCAATGACGGACTGTACCCCTGCACTGATCAATGACGAACTGTACCCTTGCACTGATCAATGACTGGACTGTACCGCTGCACTGATCAATGATGGGACTGTACCCCTGCACTGATCAACAATGTGACTGTACCACTTATCTGATCAATGATGGGACTGTACCCCTGCACTGATCAATGATGTGACTGTACCCCTGCACTGATCAATGACGGACTGTACCCCTGCACTGATCAATGAAGAGACTGTAACCCTGCACTGATCAATGATGGGACTGTACCCCTGCACTGATCAATGATGTGACTGTACCCCTGCACAGATGAATGACGGAATGTAACCCTGCACTGATCAATGATGGGATTGTACGCCTTCACTGATCAATGACGGAATGTAACCCTGGACTGATCAATGGTGTGACTGTACCCCTGCACTGATCAATGATGTGACTGTACCCCTGCACTGATCAATGATGGGCTGTACCCCTGCACTCATGAATGACGGACTGCACCCCTGCACTGATCAATGAAGGGACTGTACCCGTGCACTGATCAATGATGGGACTGTACCCCTGCACTGATCAATGATGGGACTGCACCCCTGCACTGATCAATGATGGGACTGTACCACGGCACTGATCAATGATGGGACTGTACCCCTGCACTGATCAATTGTGGACTGCACCCCTGAATTGATCAATAATGGGACTGTACCCTTGCACAGATCGATGCTGGGACTGTAGCCCTGCACTGATCAATCATGGGACTGTTACCCTGCACTGATCAATGATGGGATTGTACCCCTGCACTGATCAATGATGGGACTGTACCCCTGCACTGATCAATGATGGGACTGTGACCCTGCACTGATGAATGATGGGATTGTACCCCTGCACTGATCAATGCTGGGACTGTAACCCTGCTCTTATCAATGACGGACTGTACCCCTGCACTAATCCATGATGAGACTGTACCCTTGAACTGATTGTTGATGCGACTGTACCCCTGCAGTGATCAATGACGGACTGTACCCCTGCACTGATCAATGACGGACTGTACCCCTGCACTGATCAATGACTGGACTGTACCGCTGCACCGATCAATGATGGAACTGTACCCCTGCACTGATCATTGATGGGACTGTACCCCTGCACTGATCAATGAAGGTACTGTACCACTGCACCGACCATTGATGGGTCTGTACGCCTGCACTGATCAATGATGGGAATGTACCTGTGCACTGATCAATGATGGAACTGTAACTCAGCACTAATCAATGAACGGACTGTACCTGTGCACTGATCAATGATGGGACTGTACCCCTGCACTGATCAATGATGGGACTGTACCCCTGCACTGATCAGTGATGGCGCTGTACCACTGCACTGATCAATGATGGACTGTACCCCTGCACTGATCAATGATGGGACTATACTTGTGCACTGATCATTGATGAGACTGTACCCCGACACTGATCAATGATGAGACTGAATCCCTGCAATGATCAATGATGGGACTGTACCCCTGTACTGATCAATGATGGGACTGTGCCCCTGCACTTATCAATGATGGGACTGTACCTCTGCACTGATCAATGATGTGACTGTACCCCCGCACTGATTAATGATGGGACTGTAACCCTGCACTGATCAATGATGGGCACTGTACCCCTGCACTGATCAATGATAGGACTATACCCCTGCACTGATCAATGATGGACTGTACCCCTGCACTGATCAATGACAGACTGTACCCCTGCAGTTATCAATGATGGGACTGTACGCCTGCACTGATCAATGATGGGACTGTACCCCTGCACTGATCAATGACGGACTGTACCCCTGCACTGATCCATAATGAGACTGTACCCCTGAACTGATTGTTGATGCGACTGTACCCCTGCACTGATCAATGACGGACTATACCCCTGCACTGATCAATGACGAATTGTACCCTTGCACTGATCAATGACTGGACTGTACCGCTGCACCGATCAATGATGGGACTGTACCCCTGCACTGATCAATAATGTGACTGTACCACTTATCTGATCAATGATGGGACTGTACCCCTGCACTGATCAATGATGTGACTGTACCCCTGCACTGATCAATGACGGACTGTACCCCTGCACTGATCAATGAAGAGACTGTAACCGTGCACTGATCAATGATGGGACTGTACCCCTGCACTGATCAATGATGTGACTGTACCCCTGCACTGATCAATGACGGACTGTACCCCTGCACTGATCAATGAAGAGACTGTACCCCTGCACTGATGAATGGTGTGACTGTACCCCTGCACTGATCAATAATGGGACTGTACCACAGCACTGATCAATGATGGGACTGTACCCCTGCACTGATGAATGACAGACTGTACTCCTGCACTGACCAATGATGGGACTGCACCCCTGCACTGATCAGTGATGGCGCTGTACCCCTGCACTGATCAATGATGTGACTGTACCCCTGCACTGATCAATGACGCACTGTACCCCTGCACTGATCAATGATGGGATTGTACGCCTTCACTGACCAGTGACGGAATGTAACCCTGGACTGATCAATGGTGTGACTGTACCCCTGCACTGATCAATGACGGACTGTACCCCTGCACTGATCAATGAAGGGACTGTACCCGTGCACTGATCAATGGTGTGACTGTACCCCTGCACTGATCAATAATGGGACTGTACCACAGCACTGATCAATGATGGGACTGTACCCCTGCACTGATGAATGACAGACTGTACTCCTGCAGTGACCAATGATGGGAATGCACCCCTGCACTGATCAGTGATGGCGCTGTACCACTGCACTGATCAATGATGGACTGTATCCCTGCACTGATCAATGATGGGACTATACTTGTGCACTGATCATTGATGAGACTGTACCCCTACACTGATCAATGATGGGACTGAACCCCTGCACTGATCAATGATGGGACTGTATCCCTGCACTGATCAATGATGGGACTGTGCCCCTGCACTTATCAATGATGGGACTGTACCCCTGCACTGATCAATGATGTGACTGTACCCCCGCACTGATCAATAATGGGACTGTAACCCTGCACTGATCAATGATGAGCACTGTACCCCTGCACTGATCAATGATAGGACTATACCCCTGCACTGATCAATAATGGACTGTACCCCTGCACTGATCAATGACAGACTGTACCCATGTACTGATCAATGATGGGACTGTACACCTGTACAGATCAATGACAGACTGTACCCCTGCACTGATCAATAATGGGACTGTACCCCTGCACTGATCAATGATGGGACTGTAACCCTGCACTGATCAATGATGGGCACTGTACCCCTGCACTGATCAATGAAGTGACTGTACCCCTGCACTGATCAATGATGGACTGTACCCCTGCACTGATCAATGACAGACTGTACCCCTGCAGTTATCAATGATGGGACTGTACCCCTGCACTGATCAATGATGGTACTGTACCCCTGCACTGATCAATGACGGGACCGTACCCCTGCACTGATCAATGATGGACTGTATCCCTGCACTGATCAATGATGGGACTGTACCCCTGCACTGATCAATGATGGACTGTACCCCTGCACTGATCAATGATGGGACTCTACCCCCGCACTGATCAATGATGGGACATTAACCCTGCACTGATCAATGATGGGCACTGTACCCCTGCACTGATCAATGATAGGACTGTATCCCTGCACTGATCAATGATGGGACTGTACCCCTACACTGATCAATGATGGGACTGAAAACCTGCACTGATCAATGATGGGACTGTACCCATGTACTGATCAATGATGGGACTGTACACCTGTACTGATCAATGACGGACTGTACCCATGCACTGATCAATGATGGACTGTACCCCTGCACTGATCAATAACAGACTGTACCCCTGCAGTTATCAATGATGGGTCTGTACCCCTGCACTGATCAATGACGGACTGTATCCCTGCACTCAGCATTGATGGGACTGTACCCCTGCACTAATCAATGATGGACTGTACCCATGCACTGATCAATGATGGGACTGTACCCCTGCACTGATCAATGATGGACTGTATCCCTGCTCTGATCAATGACGGACTGTAACGCTGCACTGATCAATGATGGGATTGTACCCCTACACTGATCAATGATGGGACTGAAGCCCTGTTCTGATCAATGATGGGACTGTAATCCTGCACTGATCAATGACGGACTGTACCCATGCACTGATCAATGATGGGACTGCACCCCTGCACTGATCAATGATGGACTGTACCCCTGCACTGATCAATGATGGTACAGTACTCCTGCACTGATCAATGATGGACTGTAGCCATGCACTGATCAATGATAGGACTGCACCCCTGCACTGATCAATGAAGGACTGTACTCCTGCACTGATCAATGATAGACTGTACCCCTGCACTGATCAATGATGGACTGTACCCCTGCACTGATCAATGATGGGACTGCCCCCCTGCACCGATCAATGACGGGACTGTACCCCTGCACTGATCAATGACGGATTGTACCCCTGCACTGATCCATGATGGGACTGTACCCCTGCACAGATCGTTGATGCGACTGTACCCCTGCACTGATCAAAGACGGACTGTACTCCTGCACTGATCATTGATGGGACTGTACCCCTGCACTGATCAATGAAGGGACTGTACCACTGCACCGATCAATGATGGGACTGTACCCCTGCACCGATCAATGATGGGACTGTACTCCTGCACTGATCATTGATGGGACTGTACGTCTGCACTGATCAATGATGGGACTGTACCCCTGCACCGATCAATGACAGACTGTACCCCTGCACTGATCAATGATGGGACTGTACCCCTGCAATGATCAATGACGGACTGTACCCATGCACTGATCAATGCTGGGACTGTACCCCTACACTGATCAATGACGGACTGTACCCCTGCACTGATCAATGATGGGACTGTATCGCTGCACTGAACAATAATGGGATTGTACCCCTGCAACGATCAATGACGGACTGTAAACCCTGCACTGATCAATGATGGGACTGTACCCATCCACTGATCAATGATAGGACTTTACCCCTGCACTGATCAATAATGGGACTGTATCCCTGCACTGATCAATAATGGGACTGTACCCCTGCACTGATCAATAATGGGACGATACCCCTGCACTGATCAATGATGTGACTGTACCCCTGCACTGATCAATGATGGGACTGTACCGCTGCACTGATCAATAATGTGACTGTACCACTTATCTGATCAATGATGGGACTGTACATCTGCACTGATCAATGATGTGACTGTACCCGTGCACTGATCAATGACGGACTGTAACCCTGCACTGATCAATGAAGAGACTGTAACCCTGCACTGATCAATGATGGGACTGTACCCCTGCACTGATCAATGAAGAGACTGTAACCCTGCACTGATCAATGATGGGACTGTACCCCTGCACTGATCAATGATGTGACTCTACCCCTGCACTGATCAATAACGGACTGTACAGCTGCATTGATCAATGATGTGACTGTACCCCTGCACTGATGAATGACGGAATGTAACCCTGCACTGATCAATGATGGGATTGTACGCCTTCACTGACCAATGACGGAATGTAACCCTGGACTGATCAATGGCGTGACTGTACCCCTGCACTGATCAATGATGGGACTGTAACCCCGCACTGATCATTGATGGGACTGTACCCCTGCACTGATCAATGATAGGACTGTATCGGTGCACTGATCATTGATGGGTCTGTACGCCTGCACTGATCAATGATGGGAATGTACCTGTGCACTGATCAATGATGGAACTGTAACCCAGCACGAATCAATGATCGGACTGTACCCCTGCACTGATCAATGATGTGACTGTACCCCTGCACTGATCAATGACGGACTGTACCCCTGCACTGATCAATGAAGAGACTGTAACTCTGCACTGATCAATGATGGGACTGTACCTCTGCACTGATCAATGATGGATTGTACCTCTGCACTGATCAATGATGGGACTGTACCCCTGCACTGATCAATGATGTGACTGTACCCCTGCACTGATCAATGATGGGACTGTAACCCTGCACTGATCAATAATGTGACTGTACCACTTATCTGATCAATGATGGGACTGTACCCCTGCACTGATCAATGATGTGACTGTGCCACTGCACTGATCAATGATGGGACTGTACCCCTGCACTGATCAATGACGGACTGTGCCACTGCACTGATCAATGATGGGACTGTACCCGTGCACTGATCAATGATGGGACTGTACCCCTGCACTGATCAATGACGGACTGGACTGCTGCACTGATCAATGATGGGACTGTACCCCTGCACTGATCAATGTTGCGACTGTAACCCTGCACTGATCAATGATGCGACTGTACCCTTGCATTGATCAATGATGTGATTGTACGCCTGCTCTGATCAATGACGGACTGTGCCACTGCACTGATCAATGATGGACTGTACTGCTGCACTGATGAATGACGGCACTCTACCCCTGCACTGATCGATGATGGGGCTGTACCCCTGCACTGATCAATGACGGAATGTAACCCAGCACAGACCAATGATGTGACTGTAGCCCTGCACTGACCAATGACGGACTGTACCCCTGCACTGATCAATGATGGTACAGTACTCCTGCACTGATCAATGACGGACTGTACCCATGCACTGATCAATGATGGAACTGCACCCCTGCACTGATCAATGAAGGACTGTACTCCTGCACTGATCAATGACAGACTGTACCCCTGCACTGATCAATGATGGACTGTACCCCTGCACTGATCAATGATGGACTGTACCCCTGCACTGATCAATGACGGACTGTACCCATGCACTGATCAATGATGGGACTGTACCCCTACACTGATTAATGATGGACTGTACCCCTGCACTGATCAATGATGGGACTGTATCGCTGCACTGAACAATGATGGGATTGTACCCCTGCAACGATCAATGACGGACTGTACCCCTGCACTGATCAATGATGGGACTGTACCCATGCACTGAGCAATGATAGGACTGTATCCCTGCACTGATCAATAATGTGACTGTACCCCTGCACCGATCAATGATGAGACTGCACCCCTGCACCGATCAATGATGGGACTGTACCCCTGCACCGATCAATGATGGGACTATACCCCTGCACTGATCATTGATGGGACTGTACCCCTGCACTGATCAATGATGGGACTGTACCCCTGCAATGATCAATGACGGACTGTACCCATGCACTGATCAATGATGGGACTGTACCCCTACACTGATCAATGATGGACTGTACCCCTGCACTGATCAATGATGGGACTGTATCGCTGCACTGAACAATGATGGGGTTGTACCCCTGCAACGATCAATGACGGACTGTACCCCTGCACTGATCAATGATGGGACTGTACCCATGCACTGATCAATGATAGGACTGTACCTCTGCACTGATCAATAATGGGATTGTATCCCTGCACTGATCAATAATGGGACTGTACCCCTGCACTGATCAATCATGGGACTATACCCCTGCACTGATCAATGATGGACTGTACCCCTGCACTGATCAATGATGGGACTGTATCGCTGCACTGAACAATGATGGGATTGTACCCCTGCAACGATCAATGACGGACTGTACCCCTGCACTGATCAATGATGGGACTGTACCCATGCACTGATCAATTATGGGCTGTACCCATGCACTGATGAATGACGGACTGTACCCGTGCACTGATCAATGAAGGGACTGTACCCGTGCACTGATCAATGATGGGACTGTACCCCTGCACTGATCAATGATGGGACTGTACCACGGCACTGATCAATGATGGGACTGTACCCCTGCACTGATCAATTGCGGACTGTACCCGTGCACTGATCAATAATGGGACTGTACTCTTGCACTGATCAATGCTGGGACTGTAGCCCTGCACTGATCAATCATGGGACTGTACCCCTGCACTGATCAATGATGGGATTGTACCCCTGCACTGATCAATCATGGGACTGTACCCCTGCACTGATCAATGATGGGATTGTACCCCTGCACTGATCAATGCTGGGACTGTATCCCTGCACTGATCAATGACGGACTGTACCCCTGCACTGATCCATGAAGAGACTGTACCCCTGAACTGATTGTTGATGCGACTGTACCCCTGCACTGATCAATGACGGACTGTACCCCTGCACTGATCAATGACGGACTGTACCCCTGCACTGATCAATGACTGGACTGTACCGCTGCACCGATCAATGATGGGACTGTACCCCTGCACTGATCATTGATGGGACTGTACCCCTGCACTGATCAATGAAGGTACTGTACCACTGCACCTATCAATGATGGGACTGTAACCCCGCACTGATCATTGATGGGACTGTACCCCTGCACTGATCAATGATAGGACTGTATCGGTGCACTGATCATTGATGGGTCTGTACGCCTGCACTGATCAATGATGGGAATGTACCTGTGCACTGATCAATGATGGAACTGTAACCCAGCACGAATCAATGATCGGACAGTACCCGTGCACTGATCAATGATGGGACTGTACCCCTGCACTGATCAATGATGGGACTGTACCCCTGCACTGATCAATGATGGGAAAGTACCCCTGCACAGATCATTGATGGGACTGTAACCCTGCACTGATCAATGATGTGACTGTACCCCTGCACTGATCAATGACGGACTGTACAGTTGCAGTGATCAATGACGTGACTGTACCCCTGCACTGATGAATGACGGAATGTAAACCTGCACTGATCAATGATGGGATTGTACGCTTTCACTGACCAATGACGGAATGTAACCCTGGACTGATCAATGGTGTGACTGTACCCCTGCACTGATCAATGATGTGACTGTACCCCTGCACTGATCAATGATGGGCTGTACCCCTGCACTGATCAATGACGGACTGTACCCCTGCACTGATCAATGAAGGGACTGTACCCGTGCACTGATCAATGGTGTGTCTGTACCCCTGCACTGATCAATAATGGGACTGTACCACAGCACTAATTAATGATGGGACTGTACCCCTGCACTGATGAATGACAGACTGTACTCCTGCACTGACCAATGATGGGACTGTACCCCTGCACTGATCAATGATGGGACTGCAATCCTGCACTGATCAGTGATGGCACTGTACCACTGCACTGATCAATAATGGATTGTACCCCTGCACTGATCAATGATGGGACTATACTCCTGCACTGATCATTGATGAGACTGTACCCCTACACTGATCAATGATGGGACTGAAGCCCTGCACTGATCAATGATGGGACTGTACCCCTGCAGTGATCAATGATGGGACTGTGCCCCTGCACTTATCAATGATAGGACTGAAGCCCTGCACTGATCAATAATGGGACTGTACTCCTGCACTGATCAATGATGTGACTGTACCCCCGCACTGATCAATGATGGGACTGTAACCCTGCACTGATCAATGACGGACTGTACCCTTGCACTGATCAATGACTGGACTGTACCGCTGTACTGATCAATGATGGGACTGTACCCCTGCACTGATCAATAATGTGACTGTACCACTTATCTGATCAATGATGGGACTCTACCTCTGCACTGATCAATGATGCGACTGTACCCCTGCACTGATCAATGACGGAGTGTACCCCTGCACTGATCAATGAAGAGACTGTAACCCTGCACTGATCAATGATGGGACTGTACCCCTGCACTGATCAATGATGTGACTCTACCCCTGCACTGATCAATGACGGACTGCACAGCTGCACTGATCAATGATGTGACTGTACCCCTGCACAGATAAATGACGGAATGTAACCCTGCACTGATCAATGATGGGATTGTACGCCTTCACTGATCAATGACGGAATGTAACCCTGGACTGATCAATGGTGTGACTGTACCCCTGCACTGATCAATGATGTGACTGTACCCCTGCACTGATCAATGATGGGCTGTACCCCTGCACTGATCAATGACGGACTGTACCCCTGCACTGATCAATGAAGGGACTGTATCCCTGCACTGATCAATGATGGGACTGTACCCCTACACTGATCAATGATGGGACTGAAAACCTGCACTGATCAATGATGGGACTGTACCCATGTACTGATCAATGATGGGACTGTACACCTGTACTGATCAATGACGGACTGTACCCATGCACTGATCAATGATGGACTGTACCCCTGCACTGATCAATAACAGACTGTACCCCTGCAGTTATCAATGATGGGACTGTACGCCTGCACTGATCAATGATGGGACTGTACCCCTGCACTGATCAATGACGGGACTGTATCCCTGCACTGATCATTGACGGACTGTACCCCTGCACTGATCAATGGCAGACTGTGCCCCTGCACTTATCAATGATGGGACTGTACCCCTGCACTGATCAATGACGGACTGTACCCCTGCACTGATCAATGACGGACTGTACCCCTGCACTGATCCATGACGCACTGTACCCCTGCACTGATCATTGATGGGCCTGTACCCCTGCACTGATCAATGACGGGACTGTACCACTGCACTGATCAATGACAGACTGTACCCCTGCAGTTAACATTGATGGGACTGTACCCCTGCACTGATCAATGATGGGACTGTTCCCCTGCACTGATCAACGACGGGACTGTACCCCTGCACTGATCAATGACAGACTGTACCCGTGCACTGATCAATAATGGGACTGTACCCATGCACTGATCAATGATGGGACTGTACCCATGCACTTATCAATCATGGGTCTGTACCCCTGCACTGATCAATGACGGACTGTACCCCTGCACTGATCATTGATGAGACTGTACTCCTGCACTGATCAATGAAGAGACTGTACTCCGGCACTGATCAATGATGCGACTGTACTCCTGCACTGATCAATGATGGGTCTGTACCCCTGCACTGATCAATGACGGACTGTATCCCTGCACTCAGCATTGATGGGACTGTACCCCTGCACTGATCAATGATGGACTGTACCCATGCACTGATCAATGATGGGACTGTACCCCTGCACTGATCAATGATGGACTGTATCCCTGCTCTGATCAATGACGGACTGTAACGCTGCACTGATCAATGATGGGATTGTACCCCTACACTGATCAATGATGGGACTGAAGCCCTGTTCTGATCAATGATGGGACTGTAATCCTGCACTGATCAATGACGGAATGTAACCCAGCACAGACCAATGATGTGACTGTAGCCCTGCACTGACCAATGACGGACTGTACCCCTGCACTGATCAATGATGGTACAGTACTCCTGCACTGATCAATGACGGACTGTACCCATGCACTGATCAATGATGGAACTGCACCCCTGCACTGATCAATGAAGGACTGTACTCCTGCACTGATCAATGACAGACTGTACCCCTGCACTGATCAATGATGGACTGTACCCCTGCACTGATCAATGATGGACTGTACCCCTGCACTGATCAATGACGGACTGTACCCATGCACTGATCAATGATGGGACTGTACCCCTACACTGATTAATGATGGACTGTACCCCTGCACTGATCAATGATGGGACTGTATCGCTGCACTGAACAATGATGGGATTGTACCCCTGCAACGATCAATGACGGACTGTACCCCTGCACTGATCAATGATGGGACTGTACCCATGCACTGAGCAATGATAGGACTGTATCCCTGCACTGATCAATAATGTGACTGTACCCCTGCACCGATCAATGATGAGACTGCACCCCTGCACCGATCAATGATGGGACTGTACCCCTGCACCGATCAATGATGGGACTATACCCCTGCACTGATCATTGATGGGACTGTACCCCTGCACTGATCAATGATGGGACTGTACCCCTGCAATGATCAATGACGGACTGTACCCATGCACTGATCAATGATGGGACTGTACCCCTACACTGATCAATGATGGACTGTACCCCTGCACTGATCAATGATGGGACTGTATCGCTGCACTGAACAATGATGGGGTTGTACCCCTGCAACGATCAATGACGGACTGTACCCCTGCACTGATCAATGATGGGACTGTACCCATGCACTGATCAATGATAGGACTGTACCTCTGCACTGATCAATAATGGGATTGTATCCCTGCACTGATCAATAATGGGACTGTACCCCTGCACTGATCAATCATGGGACTGTACCCCTGCACTGATCAATGATGGACTGTACCCCTGCACTGATCAATGATGGGACTGTATCGCTGCACTGAACAATGATGGGATTGTACCCCTGCAACGATCAATGACGGACTGTACCCCTGCACTGATCAATGATGGGACTGTACCCATGCACTGATCAATTATGGGCTGTACCCATGCACTGATGAATGACGGACTGTACCCGTGCACTGATCAATGAAGGGACTGTACCCGTGCACTGATCAATGATGGGACTGTACCCCTGCACTGATCAATGATGGGACTGTACCACGGCACTGATCAATGATGGGACTGTACCCCTGCACTGATCAATTGCGGACTGTACCCGTGCACTGATCAATAATGGGACTGTACTCTTGCACTGATCAATGCTGGGACTGTAGCCCTGCACTGATCAATCATGGGACTGTACCCCTGCACTGATCAATGATGGGATTGTACCCCTGCACTGATCAATCATGGGACTGTACCCCTGCACTGATCAATGATGGGATTGTACCCCTGCACTGATCAATGCTGGGACTGTATCCCTGCACTGATCAATGACGGACTGTACCCCTGCACTGATCCATGAAGAGACTGTACCCCTGAACTGATTGTTGATGCGACTGTACCCCTGCACTGATCAATGACGGACTGTACCCCTGCACTGATCAATGACGGACTGTACCCCTGCACTGATCAATGACTGGACTGTACCGCTGCACCGATCAATGATGGGACTGTACCCCTGCACTGATCATTGATGGGACTGTACCCCTGCACTGATCAATGAAGGTACTGTACCACTGCACCTATCAATGATGGGACTGTAACCCCGCACTGATCATTGATGGGACTGTACCCCTGCACTGATCAATGATAGGACTGTATCGGTGCACTGATCATTGATGGGTCTGTACGCCTGCACTGATCAATGATGGGAATGTACCTGTGCACTGATCAATGATGGAACTGTAACCCAGCACGAATCAATGATCGGACAGTACCCGTGCACTGATCAATGATGGGACTGTACCCCTGCACTGATCAATGATGGGACTGTACCCCTGCACTGATCAATGATGGGACTGAAGCCCTGCACTGATCAATGATGGGACTGTACCCCTGCAGTGATCAATGATGGGACTGTGCCCCTGCACTTATCAATGATAGGACTGAAGCCCTGCACTGATCAATAATGGGACTGTACTCCTGCACTGATCAATGATGTGACTGTACCCCCGCACTGATCAATGATGGGACTGTAACCCTGCACTGATCAATGACGGACTGTACCCTTGCACTGATCAATGACTGGACTGTACCGCTGTACTGATCAATGATGGGACTGTACCCCTGCACTGATCAATAATGTGACTGTACCACTTATCTGATCAATGATGGGACTCTACCTCTGCACTGATCAATGATGCGACTGTACCCCTGCACTGATCAATGACGGAGTGTACCCCTGCACTGATCAATGAAGAGACTGTAACCCTGCACTGATCAATGATGGGACTGTACCCCTGCACTGATCAATGATGTGACTCTACCCCTGCACTGATCAATGACGGACTGCACAGCTGCACTGATCAATGATGTGACTGTACCCCTGCACAGATAAATGACGGAATGTAACCCTGCACTGATCAATGATGGGATTGTACGCCTTCACTGATCAATGACGGAATGTAACCCTGGACTGATCAATGGTGTGACTGTACCCCTGCACTGATCAATGATGTGACTGTACCCCTGCACTGATCAATGATGGGCTGTACCCCTGCACTGATCAATGACGGACTGTACCCCTGCACTGATCAATGAAGGGACTGTATCCCTGCACTGATCAATGATGGGACTGTACCCCTACACTGATCAATGATGGGACTGAAAACCTGCACTGATCAATGATGGGACTGTACCCATGTACTGATCAATGATGGGACTGTACACCTGTACTGATCAATGACGGACTGTACCCATGCACTGATCAATGATGGACTGTACCCCTGCACTGATCAATAACAGACTGTACCCCTGCAGTTATCAATGATGGGACTGTACGCCTGCACTGATCAATGATGGGACTGTACCCCTGCACTGATCAATGACGGGACTGTATCCCTGCACTGATCATTGACGGACTGTACCCCTGCACTGATCAATGGCAGACTGTGCCCCTGCACTTATCAATGATGGGACTGTACCCCTGCACTGATCAATGACGGACTGTA
The DNA here is from genome assembly GCF_044704955.1 of Pristiophorus japonicus. Lineage (NCBI taxonomy): Eukaryota > Metazoa > Chordata > Chondrichthyes > Pristiophoridae > Pristiophorus > Pristiophorus japonicus. Next base: position 70,757,845 of record NC_091992.1, on the reverse strand, counting down.
CCCCTGCACTGATCAATGACGGACTGTACCCCTGCACTGATCCATGACGCACTGTACCCCTGCACTGATCATTGATGGGCCTGTACCCCTGCACTGATCAATGACGGGACTGTACCACTGCACTGATCAATGACAGACTGTACCCCTGCAGTTAACATTGATGGGACTGTACCCCTGCACTGATCAATGATGGGACTGTTCCCCTGCACTGATCAACGACGGGACTGTACCCCTGCACTGATCAATGACAGACTGTACCCGTGCACTGATCAATAATGGGACTGTACCCATGCACTGATCAATGATGGGACTGTACCCATGCACTTATCAATCATGGGTCTGTACCCCTGCACTGATCAATGACGGACTGTACCCCTGCACTGATCATTGATGAGACTGTACTCCTGCACTGATCAATGAAGAGACTGTACTCCGGCACTGATCAATGATGCGACTGTACTCCTGCACTGATCAATGATGGGTCTGTACCCCTGCACTGATCAATGACGGACTGTATCCCTGCACTCAGCATTGATGGGACTGTACCCCTGCACTGATCAATGATGGACTGTACCCATGCACTGATCAATGATGGGACTGTACCCCTGCACTGATCAATGATGGACTGTATCCCTGCTCTGATCAATGACGGACTGTAACGCTGCACTGATCAATGATGGGATTGTACCCCTACACTGATCAATGATGGGACTGAAGCCCTGTTCTGATCAATGATGGGACTGTAATCCTGCACTGATCAATGACGGAATGTAACCCAGCACAGACCAATGATGTGACTGTAGCCCTGCACTGACCAATGACGGACTGTACCCCTGCACTGATCAATGATGGTACAGTACTCCTGCACTGATCAATGACGGACTGTACCCATGCACTGATCAATGATGGAACTGCACCCCTGCACTGATCAATGAAGGACTGTACTCCTGCACTGATCAATGACAGACTGTACCCCTGCACTGATCAATGATGGACTGTACCCCTGCACTGATCAATGATGGACTGTACCCCTGCACTGATCAATGACGGACTGTACCCATGCACTGATCAATGATGGGACTGTACCCCTACACTGATTAATGATGGACTGTACCCCTGCACTGATCAATGATGGGACTGTATCGCTGCACTGAACAATGATGGGATTGTACCCCTGCAACGATCAATGACGGACTGTACCCCTGCACTGATCAATGATGGGACTGTACCCATGCACTGAGCAATGATAGGACTGTATCCCTGCACTGATCAATAATGTGACTGTACCCCTGCACCGATCAATGATGAGACTGCACCCCTGCACCGATCAATGATGGGACTGTACCCCTGCACCGATCAATGATGGGACTATACCCCTGCACTGATCATTGATGGGACTGTACCCCTGCACTGATCAATGATGGGACTGTACCCCTGCAATGATCAATGACGGACTGTACCCATGCACTGATCAATGATGGGACTGTACCCCTACACTGATCAATGATGGACTGTACCCCTGCACTGATCAATGATGGGACTGTATCGCTGCACTGAACAATGATGGGGTTGTACCCCTGCAACGATCAATGACGGACTGTACCCCTGCACTGATCAATGATGGGACTGTACCCATGCACTGATCAATGATAGGACTGTACCTCTGCACTGATCAATAATGGGATTGTATCCCTGCACTGATCAATAATGGGACTGTACCCCTGCACTGATCAATCATGGGACTGTACCCCTGCACTGATCAATGATGGACTGTACCCCTGCACTGATCAATGATGGGACTGTATCGCTGCACTGAACAATGATGGGATTGTACCCCTGCAACGATCAATGACGGACTGTACCCCTGCACTGATCAATGATGGGACTGTACCCATGCACTGATCAATTATGGGCTGTACCCATGCACTGATGAATGACGGACTGTACCCGTGCACTGATCAATGAAGGGACTGTACCCGTGCACTGATCAATGATGGGACTGTACCCCTGCACTGATCAATGATGGGACTGTACCACGGCACTGATCAATGATGGGACTGTACCCCTGCACTGATCAATTGCGGACTGTACCCGTGCACTGATCAATAATGGGACTGTACTCTTGCACTGATCAATGCTGGGACTGTAGCCCTGCACTGATCAATCATGGGACTGTACCCCTGCACTGATCAATGATGGGATTGTACCCCTGCACTGATCAATCATGGGACTGTACCCCTGCACTGATCAATGATGGGATTGTACCCCTGCACTGATCAATGCTGGGACTGTATCCCTGCACTGATCAATGACGGACTGTACCCCTGCACTGATCCATGAAGAGACTGTACCCCTGAACTGATTGTTGATGCGACTGTACCCCTGCACTGATCAATGACGGACTGTACCCCTGCACTGATCAATGACGGACTGTACCCCTGCACTGATCAATGACTGGACTGTACCGCTGCACCGATCAATGATGGGACTGTACCCCTGCACTGATCATTGATGGGACTGTACCCCTGCACTGATCAATGAAGGTACTGTACCACTGCACCTATCAATGATGGGACTGTAACCCCGCACTGATCATTGATGGGACTGTACCCCTGCACTGATCAATGATAGGACTGTATCGGTGCACTGATCATTGATGGGTCTGTACGCCTGCACTGATCAATGATGGGAATGTACCTGTGCACTGATCAATGATGGAACTGTAACCCAGCACGAATCAATGATCGGACAGTACCCGTGCACTGATCAATGATGGGACTGTACCCCTGCACTGATCAATGATGGGACTGTACCCCTGCACTGATCAATGATGGGACTGAAGCCCTGCACTGATCAATGATGGGACTGTACCCCTGCAGTGATCAATGATGGGACTGTGCCCCTGCACTTATCAATGATAGGACTGAAGCCCTGCACTGATCAATAATGGGACTGTACTCCTGCACTGATCAATGATGTGACTGTACCCCCGCACTGATCAATGATGGGACTGTAACCCTGCACTGATCAATGACGGACTGTACCCTTGCACTGATCAATGACTGGACTGTACCGCTGTACTGATCAATGATGGGACTGTACCCCTGCACTGATCAATAATGTGACTGTACCACTTATCTGATCAATGATGGGACTCTACCTCTGCACTGATCAATGATGCGACTGTACCCCTGCACTGATCAATGACGGAGTGTACCCCTGCACTGATCAATGAAGAGACTGTAACCCTGCACTGATCAATGATGGGACTGTACCCCTGCACTGATCAATGCTGGGACTGTATCCCTGCACTGATCAATGACGGACTGTACCCCTGCACTGATCCATGAAGAGACTGTACCCCTGAACTGATTGTTGATGCGACTGTACCCCTGCACTGATCAATGACGGACTGTACCCCTGCACTGATCAATGACGGACTGTACCCCTGCACTGATCAATGACTGGACTGTACCGCTGCACCGATCAATGATGGGACTGTACCCCTGCACTGATCATTGATGGGACTGTACCCCTGCACTGATCAATGAAGGTACTGTACCACTGCACCTATCAATGATGGGACTGTAACCCCGCACTGATCATTGATGGGACTGTACCCCTGCACTGATCAATGATAGGACTGTATCGGTGCACTGATCATTGATGGGTCTGTACGCCTGCACTGATCAATGATGGGAATGTACCTGTGCACTGATCAATGATGGAACTGTAACCCAGCACGAATCAATGATCGGACAGTACCCGTGCACTGATCAATGATGGGACTGTACCCCTGCACTGATCAATGATGGGACTGTACCCCTGCACTGATCAATGATGGGACTGAAGCCCTGCACTGATCAATGATGGGACTGTACCCCTGCAGTGATCAATGATGGGACTGTGCCCCTGCACTTATCAATGATAGGACTGAAGCCCTGCACTGATCAATAATGGGACTGTACTCCTGCACTGATCAATGATGTGACTGTACCCCCGCACTGATCAATGATGGGACTGTAACCCTGCACTGATCAATGACGGACTGTACCCTTGCACTGATCAATGACTGGACTGTACCGCTGTACTGATCAATGATGGGACTGTACCCCTGCACTGATCAATGATGGGACTGTACCACGGCACTGATCAATGATGGGACTGTACCCCTGCACTGATCAATTGCGGACTGTACCCGTGCACTGATCAATAATGGGACTGTACTCTTGCACTGATCAATGCTGGGACTGTAGCCCTGCACTGATCAATCATGGGACTGTACCCCTGCACTGATCAATGATGGGATTGTACCCCTGCACTGATCAATCATGGGACTGTACCCCTGCACTGATCAATGATGGGATTGTACCCCTGCACTGATCAATGCTGGGACTGTATCCCTGCACTGATCAATGACGGACTGTACCCCTGCACTGATCCATGAAGAGACTGTACCCCTGAACTGATTGTTGATGCGACTGTACCCCTGCACTGATCAATGACGGACTGTACCCCTGCACTGATCAATGACGGACTGTACCCCTGCACTGATCAATGACTGGACTGTACCGCTGCACCGATCAATGATGGGACTGTACCCCTGCACTGATCATTGATGGGACTGTACCCCTGCACTGATCAATGAAGGTACTGTACCACTGCACCTATCAATGATGGGACTGTAACCCCGCACTGATCATTGATGGGACTGTACCCCTGCACTGATCAATGATAGGACTGTATCGGTGCACTGATCATTGATGGGTCTGTACGCCTGCACTGATCAATGATGGGAATGTACCTGTGCACTGATCAATGATGGAACTGTAACCCAGCACGAATCAATGATCGGACAGTACCCGTGCACTGATCAATGATGGGACTGTACCCCTGCACTGATCAATGATGGGACTGTACCCCTGCACCGATCAATGATGGGACTGTACCCCTGCACTGATCATTGATGGGACTGTACCCCTGCACTGATCAATGAAGGTACTGTACCACTGCACCTATCAATGATGGGACTGTAACCCCGCACTGATCATTGATGGGACTGTACCCCTGCACTGATCAATGATAGGACTGTATCGGTGCACTGATCATTGATGGGTCTGTACGCCTGCACTGATCAATGATGGGAATGTACCTGTGCACTGATCAATGATGGAACTGTAACCCAGCACGAATCAATGATCGGACAGTACCCGTGCACTGATCAATGATGGGACTGTACCCCTGCACTGATCAATGATGGGACTGTACCCCTGCACTGATCAATGATGGGAAAGTACCCCTGCACAGATCATTGATGGGACTGTAACCCTGCACTGATCAATGATGTGACTGTACCCCTGCACTGATCAATGACGGACTGTACAGTTGCAGTGATCAATGACGTGACTGTACCCCTGCACTGATGAATGACGGAATGTAAACCTGCACTGATCAATGATGGGATTGTACGCTTTCACTGACCAATGACGGAATGTAACCCTGGACTGATCAATGGTGTGACTGTACCCCTGCACTGATCAATGATGTGACTGTACCCCTGCACTGATCAATGATGGGCTGTACCCCTGCACTGATCAATGACGGACTGTACCCCTGCACTGATCAATGAAGGGACTGTACCCGTGCACTGATCAATGGTGTGTCTGTACCCCTGCACTGATCAATAATGGGACTGTACCACAGCACTAATTAATGATGGGACTGTACCCCTGCACTGATGAATGACAGACTGTACTCCTGCACTGACCAATGATGGGACTGTACCCCTGCACTGATCAATGATGGGACTGCAATCCTGCACTGATCAGTGATGGCACTGTACCACTGCACTGATCAATAATGGATTGTACCCCTGCACTGATCAATGATGGGACTATACTCCTGCACTGATCATTGATGAGACTGTACCCCTACACTGATCAATGATGGGACTGAAGCCCTGCACTGATCAATGATGGGACTGTACCCCTGCAGTGATCAATGATGGGACTGTGCCCCTGCACTTATCAATGATAGGACTGAAGCCCTGCACTGATCAATAATGGGACTGTACTCCTGCACTGATCAATGATGTGACTGTACCCCCGCACTGATCAATGATGGGACTGTAACCCTGCACTGATCAATGACGGACTGTACCCTTGCACTGATCAATGACTGGACTGTACCGCTGTACTGATCAATGATGGGACTGTACCCCTGCACTGATCAATAATGTGACTGTACCACTTATCTGATCAATGATGGGACTCTACCTCTGCACTGATCAATGATGCGACTGTACCCCTGCACTGATCAATGACGGAGTGTACCCCTGCACTGATCAATGAAGAGACTGTAACCCTGCACTGATCAATGATGGGACTGTACCCCTGCACTGATCAATGATGTGACTCTACCCCTGCACTGATCAATGACGGACTGCACAGCTGCACTGATCAATGATGTGACTGTACCCCTGCACAGATAAATGACGGAATGTAACCCTGCACTGATCAATGATGGGATTGTACGCCTTCACTGATCAATGACGGAATGTAACCCTGGACTGATCAATGGTGTGACTGTACCCCTGCACTGATCAATGATGTGACTGTACCCCTGCACTGATCAATGATGGGCTGTACCCCTGCACTGATCAATGACGGACTGTACCCCTGCACTGATCAATGAAGGGACTGTATCCCTGCACTGATCAATGATGGGACTGTACCCCTACACTGATCAATGATGGGACTGAAAACCTGCACTGATCAATGATGGGACTGTACCCATGTACTGATCAATGATGGGACTGTACACCTGTACTGATCAATGACGGACTGTACCCATGCACTGATCAATGATGGACTGTACCCCTGCACTGATCAATAACAGACTGTACCCCTGCAGTTATCAATGATGGGACTGTACGCCTGCACTGATCAATGATGGGACTGTACCCCTGCACTGATCAATGACGGGACTGTATCCCTGCACTGATCATTGACGGACTGTACCCCTGCACTGATCAATGGCAGACTGTGCCCCTGCACTTATCAATGATGGGACTGTACCCCTGCACTGATCAATGACGGACTGTACCCCTGCACTGATCAATGACGGACTGTACCCCTGCACTGATCCATGACGCACTGTACCCCTGCACTGATCATTGATGGGCCTGTACCCCTGCACTGATCAATGACGGGACTGTACCACTGCACTGATCAATGACAGACTGTACCCCTGCAGTTAACATTGATGGGACTGTACCCCTGCACTGATCAATGATGGGACTGTTCCCCTGCACTGATCAACGACGGGACTGTACCCCTGCACTGATCAATGACAGACTGTACCCGTGCACTGATCAATAATGGGACTGTACCCATGCACTGATCAATGATGGGACTGTACCCATGCACTTATCAATCATGGGTCTGTACCCCTGCACTGATCAATGACGGACTGTACCCCTGCACTGATCATTGATGAGACTGTACTCCTGCACTGATCAATGAAGAGACTGTACTCCGGCACTGATCAATGATGCGACTGTACTCCTGCACTGATCAATGATGGGTCTGTACCCCTGCACTGATCAATGACGGACTGTATCCCTGCACTCAGCATTGATGGGACTGTACCCCTGCACTGATCAATGATGGACTGTACCCATGCACTGATCAATGATGGGACTGTACCCCTGCACTGATCAATGATGGACTGTATCCCTGCTCTGATCAATGACGGACTGTAACGCTGCACTGATCAATGATGGGATTGTACCCCTACACTGATCAATGATGGGACTGAAGCCCTGTTCTGATCAATGATGGGACTGTAATCCTGCACTGATCAATGACGGACTGTACCCATGCACTGATCAATGATGGGACTGCACCCCTGCACTGATCAATGATGGACTGTACCCCTGCACTGATCAATGATGGTACAGTACTCCTGCACTGATCAATGATGGACTGTAGCCATGCACTGATCAATGATAGGACTGCACCCCTGCACTGATCAATGAAGGACTGTACTCCTGCACTGATCAATGATAGACTGTACCCCTGCACTGATCAATGATGGACTGTACCCCTGCACTGATCAATGATGGGACTGCCCCCCTGCACCGATCAATGACGGGACTGTACCCCTGCACTGATCAATGACGGATTGTACCCCTGCACTGATCCATGATGGGACTGTACCCCTGCACAGATCGTTGATGCGACTGTACCCCTGCACTGATCAAAGACGGACTGTACTCCTGCACTGATCATTGATGGGACTGTACCCCTGCACTGATCAATGAAGGGACTGTACCACTGCACCGATCAATGATGGGACTGTACCCCTGCACCGATCAATGATGGGACTGTACTCCTGCACTGATCATTGATGGGACTGTACGTCTGCACTGATCAATGATGGGACTGTACCCCTGCACCGATCAATGACAGACTGTACCCCTGCACTGATCAATGATGGGACTGTACCCCTGCAATGATCAATGACGGACTGTACCCATGCACTGATCAATGCTGGGACTGTACCCCTACACTGATCAATGACGGACTGTACCCCTGCACTGATCAATGATGGGACTGTATCGCTGCACTGAACAATAATGGGATTGTACCCCTGCAACGATCAATGACGGACTGTAAACCCTGCACTGATCAATGATGGGACTGTACCCATCCACTGATCAATGATAGGACTTTACCCCTGCACTGATCAATAATGGGACTGTATCCCTGCACTGATCAATAATGGGACTGTACCCCTGCACTGATCAATAATGGGACGATACCCCTGCACTGATCAATGATGTGACTGTACCCCTGCACTGATCAATGATGGGACTGTACCGCTGCACTGATCAATAATGTGACTGTACCACTTATCTGATCAATGATGGGACTGTACATCTGCACTGATCAATGATGTGACTGTACCCGTGCACTGATCAATGACGGACTGTAACCCTGCACTGATCAATGAAGAGACTGTAACCCTGCACTGATCAATGATGGGACTGTACCCCTGCACTGATCAATGAAGAGACTGTAACCCTGCACTGATCAATGATGGGACTGTACCCCTGCACTGATCAATGATGTGACTCTACCCCTGCACTGATCAATAACGGACTGTACAGCTGCATTGATCAATGATGTGACTGTACCCCTGCACTGATGAATGACGGAATGTAACCCTGCACTGATCAATGATGGGATTGTACGCCTTCACTGACCAATGACGGAATGTAACCCTGGACTGATCAATGGCGTGACTGTACCCCTGCACTGATCAATGATGGGACTGTAACCCCGCACTGATCATTGATGGGACTGTACCCCTGCACTGATCAATGATAGGACTGTATCGGTGCACTGATCATTGATGGGTCTGTACGCCTGCACTGATCAATGATGGGAATGTACCTGTGCACTGATCAATGATGGAACTGTAACCCAGCACGAATCAATGATCGGACTGTACCCCTGCACTGATCAATGATGTGACTGTACCCCTGCACTGATCAATGACGGACTGTACCCCTGCACTGATCAATGAAGAGACTGTAACTCTGCACTGATCAATGATGGGACTGTACCTCTGCACTGATCAATGATGGATTGTACCTCTGCACTGATCAATGATGGGACTGTACCCCTGCACTGATCAATGATGTGACTGTACCCCTGCACTGATCAATGATGGGACTGTAACCCTGCACTGATCAATAATGTGACTGTACCACTTATCTGATCAATGATGGGACTGTACCCCTGCACTGATCAATGATGTGACTGTGCCACTGCACTGATCAATGATGGGACTGTACCCCTGCACTGATCAATGACGGACTGTGCCACTGCACTGATCAATGATGGGACTGTACCCGTGCACTGATCAATGATGGGACTGTACCCCTGCACTGATCAATGACGGACTGGACTGCTGCACTGATCAATGATGGGACTGTACCCCTGCACTGATCAATGTTGCGACTGTAACCCTGCACTGATCAATGATGCGACTGTACCCTTGCATTGATCAATGATGTGATTGTACGCCTGCTCTGATCAATGACGGACTGTGCCACTGCACTGATCAATGATGGACTGTACTGCTGCACTGATGAATGACGGCACTCTACCCCTGCACTGATCGATGATGGGGCTGTACCCCTGCACTGATCAATGACGGAATGTAACCCAGCACAGACCAATGATGTGACTGTAGCCCTGCACTGACCAATGACGGACTGTACCCCTGCACTGATCAATGATGGTACAGTACTCCTGCACTGATCAATGACGGACTGTACCCATGCACTGATCAATGATGGAACTGCACCCCTGCACTGATCAATGAAGGACTGTACTCCTGCACTGATCAATGACAGACTGTACCCCTGCACTGATCAATGATGGACTGTACCCCTGCACTGATCAATGATGGACTGTACCCCTGCACTGATCAATGACGGACTGTACCCATGCACTGATCAATGATGGGACTGTACCCCTACACTGATTAATGATGGACTGTACCCCTGCACTGATCAATGATGGGACTGTATCGCTGCACTGAACAATGATGGGATTGTACCCCTGCAACGATCAATGACGGACTGTACCCCTGCACTGATCAATGATGGGACTGTACCCATGCACTGAGCAATGATAGGACTGTATCCCTGCACTGATCAATAATGTGACTGTACCCCTGCACCGATCAATGATGAGACTGCACCCCTGCACCGATCAATGATGGGACTGTACCCCTGCACCGATCAATGATGGGACTATACCCCTGCACTGATCATTGATGGGACTGTACCCCTGCACTGATCAATGATGGGACTGTACCCCTGCAATGATCAATGACGGACTGTACCCATGCACTGATCAATGATGGGACTGTACCCCTACACTGATCAATGATGGACTGTACCCCTGCACTGATCAATGATGGGACTGTATCGCTGCACTGAACAATGATGGGGTTGTACCCCTGCAACGATCAATGACGGACTGTACCCCTGCACTGATCAATGATGGGACTGTACCCATGCACTGATCAATGATAGGACTGTACCTCTGCACTGATCAATAATGGGATTGTATCCCTGCACTGATCAATAATGGGACTGTACCCCTGCACTGATCAATCATGGGACTATACCCCTGCACTGATCAATGATGGACTGTACCCCTGCACTGATCAATGATGGGACTGTATCGCTGCACTGAACAATGATGGGATTGTACCCCTGCAACGATCAATGACGGACTGTACCCCTGCACTGATCAATGATGGGACTGTACCCATGCACTGATCAATTATGGGCTGTACCCATGCACTGATGAATGACGGACTGTACCCGTGCACTGATCAATGAAGGGACTGTACCCGTGCACTGATCAATGATGGGACTGTACCCCTGCACTGATCAATGATGGGACTGTACCACGGCACTGATCAATGATGGGACTGTACCCCTGCACTGATCAATTGCGGACTGTACCCGTGCACTGATCAATAATGGGACTGTACTCTTGCACTGATCAATGCTGGGACTGTAGCCCTGCACTGATCAATCATGGGACTGTACCCCTGCACTGATCAATGATGGGATTGTACCCCTGCACTGATCAATCATGGGACTGTACCCCTGCACTGATCAATGATGGGATTGTACCCCTGCACTGATCAATGCTGGGACTGTATCCCTGCACTGATCAATGACGGACTGTACCCCTGCACTGATCCATGAAGAGACTGTACCCCTGAACTGATTGTTGATGCGACTGTACCCCTGCACTGATCAATGACGGACTGTACCCCTGCACTGATCAATGACGGACTGTACCCCTGCACTGATCAATGACTGGACTGTACCGCTGCACCGATCAATGATGGGACTGTACCCCTGCACTGATCATTGATGGGACTGTACCCCTGCACTGATCAATGAAGGTACTGTACCACTGCACCGATCAATGATGGGACTGTAACCCCGCACTGATCATTGATGGGACTGTACCCCTGCACTGATCAATGATAGGACTGTATCGGTGCACTGATCATTGATGGGTCTGTACGCCTGCACTGATCAATGATGGGAATGTACCTGTGCACTGATCAATGATGGAACTGTAACCCAGCACGAATCAATGATCGGACAGTACCCGTGCACTGATCAATGATGGGACTGTACCCCTGCACTGATCAATGATGGGACTGTACCCCTGCACTGATCAATGATGGGAAAGTACCCCTGCACAGATCATTGATGGGACTGTAACCCTGCACTGATCAATGATGTGACTGTACCCCTGCACTGATCAATGACGGACTGTACAGTTGCAGTGATCAATGACGGAATGTAACCCTGGACTGATCAATGGTGTGACTGTACCCCTGCACTGATCAATGATGTGACTGTACCCCTGCACTGATCAATGATGGGCTGTACCCCTGCACTGATCAATGACGGACTGTACCCCTGCACTGATCAATGAAGGGACTGTACCCGTGCACTGATCAATGGTGTGTCTGTACCCCTGCACTGATCAATAATGGGACTGTACCACAGCACTAATTAATGATGGGACTGTACCCCTGCACTGATGAATGACAGACTGTACTCCTGCACTGACCAATGATGGGACTGTACCCCTGCACTGATCAATGATGGGACTGCAATCCTGCACTGATCAGTGATGGCACTGTACCACTGCACTGATCAATAATGGATTGTACCCCTGCACTGATCAATGATGGGACTATACTCCTGCACTGATCATTGATGAGACTGTACCCCTACACTGATCAATGATGGGACTGAAGCCCTGCACTGATCAATGATGGGACTGTACCCCTGCAGTGATCAATGATGGGACTGTGCCCCTGCACTTATCAATGATAGGACTGAAGCCCTGCACTGATCAATAATGGGACTGTACTCCTGCACTGATCAATGATGGGCTGCACCCCTGCACTGATCAATGACGGACTGTATCCCTGCACTGATCAATGATGTGACTGTACCCCTGCACTGAGCAATGATGGGCTGTACCCCCGCACTGATCAATGATGGGACTGTAACCCTGCACTGATCAATGACGGACTGTACACTTGCACTGATCAATGACTGGACTGTACCGCTGTACTGATCAATGATGGGACTGTACCCCTGCACTGATCAATAATGTGACTGTACCACTTATCTGATCAATGATGGGACTCTACCTCTGCACTGATCAATGATGCGACTGTACCCCTGCACTGATCAATGACGGAGTGTACCCCTGCACTGACCAATGAAGAGACTGTAACCCTGCACTGATCAATGATGGGACTGTACCCCTGCACTGATCAATGATGTGACTCTACCCCTGCACTGATCAATGACGGACTGCACAGCTGCACTGATCAATGATGTGACTGTACCCCTGCACAGATGAATGACGGAATGTAACCCTGCACTGATCAATGATGGGATTGTACGCCTTCACTGATCAATGACGGAATGTAACCCTGGACTGATCAATGGTGTGACTGTACCCCTGCACTGATCAATGATGTGACTGTACCCCTGCACTGATCAATGATGGGCTGTACCCCTGCACTGATCAATGACGGACTGTACCCCTGCACTGATCAATGAAGGGACTGTACCCGTGCACTGATCAATGATGGGACTATACCCCTGCACTGATCAATGATGGGACTGCACCCCTGCACTGATCAATGATGGGACTGTATCCCTGCACTGATCAATGACGGACTGTACCCCTGCACTGATCCATGATGAGACTGTACCCTTAAACTGATTGTTGATGCGACTGTACCCCTGCACTGATCAATGACGGACTGTACCCCTGCACTGATCAATGACGAACTGTACCCTTGAACTGATCAATGACTGGACTGTACCGCTGCACCGATCAATGATGGGACTGTACCCCTGCACTGATCAATAATGTGACTGTACCACTTATCTGATCAATGATGGGACTGTACCCCTGCACTGATAAATGATGTGACTGTACCCCTGCACTGATCAATGACGGAATGTAACCCTGCACTGATCAATGATGGGATTGTACGCCTTCACTGACCAATGACGGAATGTAACCCTGGACTAATCAATGGTGTGACTGTACCCATGCACTGATCAATTATGTGACTGTACCCCTGCACTGATCAAAGATGGGCTGTACCCCTGCACTGATGAATGACGGACTGTACCCCTGCACTGATCAATGAAGGGACTGTACCCGTGCACTGATCAATGATGGGACTGTACCCCTGCACTGATCAATGACAGACTGTACCCCTGCAGTTATCATTGATGGGACTGTACCCCTGCACTGATCAATGATGGGACTGTTCCCCTGCACTGATCAATGACGGGACTGTACCCCTGCACTGATCAATGATGGACTGTACCCCTGCACTGATCAATGATGGGACTGTACCCCTGCACTGATCAATGACAGACTGTACCCCTGCACTGATCAATAATGGGACTGTACCTCTGCACTGATCAATGATGGGACTGTACCCCTGCACTGATCAATGACAGACTGTACCCCTGCACTGATCAATAATGCGACTGTACCCCTGCTCTGATCATTGATGAGACTGTACTCCTGCACTGATCAATGAAGGGACTGTACTCCGGCACTGATCAATGATGCGACTATACTCTTGCACTGATCAATGATAGGTCTGTACCCCTGCACTGATCAATGACGGACTGTACCCCTGCACTGAGCATTGATGGGACTGTACCCCTGCACTGATCAATGATGGACTGTACCCATGCACTGATCAATGATGGGACTGTACCCCTGCACTGATCAATGATGGACTGTATCCCTGCTCTGATCAATGACGGACTGTAACGCTGCACTGATCAATGATGGGATTGTACCCCTACACTCAACAATGATGGGACTGAAGCCCTGCAGTGATCAATGATGGGACTGTACCACTTATCTGATCAATGATGGGACTGTACCCCTGCACTAATCAATGATGTGACTGTACCCCTGCACTGATCAATGACGGACTGTACCCCTGCACTGATCAATGAAGAGACTGTACCACTTATCTGATCAATGATGGGACTGTACCCCTGCACTGATCAATGATGTGACTGTACCCCTGCACTGATCAATGACGGACTGTACCCCTGCACTGATCAAAGAAGAGACTGTAACTCTGCACTGATCAATGATGGGACTGTACCTCTGCACTGATCAATGATGGACTGTACCTCTGCACTGATCAATGATGGGACTGTACCCCTGCACTGATCAATGATGTGACTGTACCCGTGCACTGATCAATGATGGAACTGTAACCCTGCACTGATCAATGAAGAGACTGTACCACTTATCTGATCAATGATGGGACTGTACCCCTGCACTGATCAATGATGTGACTGTCCCCCTGCACTGATCAATGACGGACTGTACCCCTGCACTGATCAATGAAGAGACGGTACCACTTATCTGATCAATGATGGGACTGTACCTCTGCACTGATCAATGATGCACTGTACCTCTGCACTGATCAATGATGGGACTGTACCCCTGCACTGATCAATGATGTGACTGTACCCCTGCACTGAACAATGATGGGACTGTAACCCTGCACTGATCAATGATGTGACTGTGCCACTGCACTGATCAATGATGGGACTGTACCCGTGCACTGAGCAATGATGCGACTGTAACCCTGCACTGATCAATGACGGACTGTGCCACTGCACTGATCAATGATGGGACTGTACCCGTGCACTGATCAATGATGGGACTGTTACCCTGCACTGATCAATGATGGGACTGTACCCCTGCACTGATCAATGACGGACTGGACTGCTGCACTGATCAATGATGGGACTGTACCCCTGCACTGATCAATGATGCGACTGTAACCCTGCACTGATCAATGATGCGACTGTACCCCTGCATTGATCAATGATGGGATTGTACGCCTGCTCTGATCAATGACGGACTGTGCCACTGCACTGATCAATGATGGACTGTACCCATGCACTGATCAATGATGGACTGTACCCCTGCACTGATCAATGATGGACTGTATCGCTGCACTGAACAATGATGGGATTGTACCCCTGCAACGATCAATGACGGACTGTACCCCTGCACTGATCAATGATGGGACTGTACCCATGCACTGAGCAATGATAGGACTGTATCCCTGCACTGATCAATAATGGGACTGTACCCCTGCACTGATCAATGATGGGACTGTACCCCTGCAATGATCAATGACGGACTGTACCCATGCACTGATCAATGATGGGACTGTACCCCTACACTGATCAATGATGGACTGTACCCCTGCACTGATCAATGATGGGACTGTATCGCTGCACTGAACAATGATGGGATTGTACCCCTGCAACGATCAATGACGGACTGTACCCCTGCACTGATCAATGATGGGACTGTACCCATGCACTGATCAATGATAGGACTGTACCTCTGCACTGATCAATAATGGGACTGTATCCCTGCACTGATCAATAATGGGACTGTACCCCTGCACTGATCAATCATGGGACTATACCCCTGCACTGATCAATGATGGACTGTACCCCTGCACTGATCAATGATGGGACTGCACCCCTGCACTGATCAATGATGGGACTGTACCCCTGCACTGATCAATGATGGGACTGTACCCCTGCAATGATCAATGACGGACTGTAGCCATGCACTGATCAATGATGGGACTGTACCCCTACACTGATCAATGATGGACTGTACCCCTGCACTGATCAATGATGGGACTGTATCGCTGCACTGAACAATGATGGGATTGTACCCCTGCAACGATCAATGACGGACTGTACCCCTGCACTGATCAATGATGGGACTGTACCCATGCACTGATCAATGATAGGAATGTACCCCTGCACTGATCAATAATGGGACTGTATCCCTGCACTGATCAATAATGGGACTGTACCCCTGCACTGATCAATGACTGGACTGTACCGCTGCACCGATCAATGATGGGACTGTACCCCTGCACTGATCATTGATGGGACTGTACCCCTGCACTGATCAATGAAGGTACTGTACCACTGCACCGATCAATGATGGGACTGTAACCCCGCACTGATCATTGATGGGACTGTACCCCTGCACTGATCAATGATGGACTGTACCCCTGCACTGATCAATGACGGACTGTACCCCTGCAACGATCAATGACGGACTGTACCTCTGCACTGATCAATGATGGGATTGTACCCTTGCACTGATCAATGATAGGACTGTACCCGTGCACTGATCAATGATGGGACTGTACCCCTGCACTGATCAATGATGGGACGGTACCCCTGCACTGATCAATGATGGGAAAGTACCCCTGCACTGATCATTGATGGGACTGTAACCCTGCACCGATCAATGATGGGAATGTACCCCTGCACTGATCAATGATGTGACTGTACCCCTGCACTGATCAATGACGGACTGTACAGCTGCACTGATCAATGATGTGACTGTACCCCTGCACTGATGAATGACGGAATGTAAACCTGCACTGATCAATGATGGGATTGTACGCCTTCACTGACCAATGACGGAATGTAACCCTGGACTGATCAATGGTGTGACTGTACCCCTGCACTGATCAATGATGTGACTGTACTCCTGCACTGATCAATGATGGGTCTGTCCCCCTGCACTGATCAATGACGGACTGTACCCGTGCACTGATCAATGAAGAGACTGTACCACTTATCTGATCAATGATGGGACTGTAGCCCTGCACTGATCAATGATGTGACTGTACCCCTGCACTGATCAATGACGGACTATACCCCTGCACTGATCAAAGAAGAGACTGTAACTCTGCATTGATCAATGATGGGACTGTACCTCTGCACTGATCAATGATAGACCGTACCTCTGCACTGATCAATGATGGGACTGTACCCCTGCACTGATCAATGATGTGACTGTACCGCTGCACTGATCAATGATGGGACTGTAACCCTGCACTGATCAATGAAGAGACTGTACCACGTATCTGATCAATGATGGGACTGTACCCCTTCACTGATCAATGATGTGACTGTACCCCTGCACTGATCAATGACGGACTGTACCCCTGCACTGATCAATGAAGAGACTGTAACTCTGCACTGATCAATGATGGGACTGTACCTCTGCACTGATCAATGACGGACTGTACCCGTGCACTGATCAATGAAGAGACTGTACCACTTATCTGATCAATGATGGGACTGTACCCCTGCACTGATCAATGATGTGACTGTACCCCTGCACTGATCAATGACGGACTGTACCCCTGCACTGATCAAAGAAGAGACTGTAACTCTGCACTGATCAATGATGGGACTGTACCTCTGCACTGATCAATGATAGACCGTACCTCTGCACTGATCAATGATGGGACTGTACCCCTGCACTGATCAATGATGTGACTGTACCCCTGCACTGATCAATGATGGGACTGTAACCCTGCACTGATCAATGAAGAGACTGTACCACGTATCTGATCAATGATGGGACTGTACCCCTGCACTGATCAATGATGTGACTGTACCCCTGCACTGATCAATGACGGACTGTACCCCTGCACTGATCAATGAAGAGACTGTAACTCTGCACTGATCAATGATGGGACTGTACCTCTGCACTGATCAATGATGGACTGTACCTCTGCACTGATCAATGATGGGACTGTCCCCCTGCACTGATCAATGATGTGACTGTACCCCTGCACTGATCAATGATGGGACTGTAACCCTGCACTGATCAATAATGTGACTGTACCACTTATCTGATCAATGATGGGACTGTACTCCTGCACTGATCAATGACATACTGTACCCCTGCACTGATCAATGATGGACTGTACCCCTGCACTGATCAATGATTGGACTGCACCCCTGCACCGATCAATGATGGGACTGTACCCCTGCACCGATCAATGATGGCACTGTACCCCTGCACTGATCAATGATGGACTGTACCACTGCACTGATCAATGATGGGACTGTACCCCTGCAATGATCAATGACGGACTGTACCCATGCACTGATCAATGATGGGACTGTACCCCTACACTGATCAATGATGGGATTGCACCCGTGCACTGATCAATGATGGGACTGTACCCCTGCACTGATCAATGATGGGACTGTACCCCTGCAATGATCAATGACGGACTGTACCCATGCACTGATCAAAGATGGGACTGTACCCCTGCACTGATCAATGATGGGACTGTATCGCTGCACTGAACAATGATGGGATTGTACCCCTGCAACGATCAATGACGGACTGTACCCCTGCACTGATCAATGATGGGACTGTACCCATGCACTGATCAATTATGGGCTGTACCCATGCACTGATGAATGACGGACTGTACCCGTGCACTGATCAATGAAGGGACTGTACCCGTGCACTGATCAATGATGGGACTGTACCCCTGCACTGATCAATGATGGGACTGTACCACGGCACTGATCAATGATGGGACTGTACCCCTGCACTGATCAATTGCGGACTGTACCCGTGCACTGATCAATAATGGGACTGTACTCTTGCACTGATCAATGCTGGGACTGTTGCCCTGCACTGATCAATCATGGGACTGTACCCCTGCACTGATCAATGATGGGATTGTACCCCTGCACTGATCAATCATGGGACTGTACCCCTGCACTGATCAATGATGGGATTGTACCCCTGCACTGATCAATGCTGGGACTGTATCCCTGCACTGATCAATGACGGACTGTACCCCTGCACTGATCCATGAAGAGACTGTACCCCTGAACTGATTGTTGATGCGACTGTACCCCTGCACTGATCAATGACGGACTGTACCCCTGCACTGATCAATGACGGACTGTACCCCTGCACTGATCAATGACTGGACTGTACCGCTGCACCGATCAATGATGGGACTGTACCCCTGCACTGATCATTGATGGGACTGTACCCCTGCACTGATCAATGAAGGTACTGTACCACTGCACCGATCAATGATGGGACTGTAACCCCGCACTGATCATTGATGGGACTGTACCCCTGCACTGATCAATGATAGGACTGTATCGGTGCACTGATCATTGATGGGTCTGTACGCCTGCACTGATCAATGATGGGAATGTACCTGTGCACTGATCAATGATGGAACTGTAACCCAGCACGAATCAATGATCGGACAGTACCCGTGCACTGATCAATGATGGGACTGTACCCCTGCACTGATCAATGATGGGACTGTACCCCTGCACTGATCAATGATGGGAAAGTACCCCTGCACAGATCATTGATGGGACTGTAACCCTGCACCGATCAATGATGGGAATGTACCCCTGCACTGATCAATGATGTGACTGTACCCCTGCACTGATCAATGACGGACTGTACAGTTGCAGTGATCAATGATGGGACTGTACCCCTGCACTGATCAATGATGTGACTGTACCCCTGCACTGATCAATGATGGGACTGTAACCCTGCACTGATCAATAATGTGACTGTACCACTTATCTGATCAATGATGGGACTGTACCCCTGCACTGATCAATGATGTGACTGTGCCACTGCACTGATCAATGATGGGACTGTACCCCTGCACTGATCAATGACGGACTGTGCCACTGCACTGATCAATGATGGGACTGTACCCGTGCACTGATCAATGATGGGACTGTACCCCTGCACTGATCAATGACGGACTGGACTGCTGCACTGATCAATGATGGGACTGTACCCCTGCACTGATCAATGTTGCGACTGTAACCCTGCACTGATCAATGATGCGACTGTACCCTTGCATTGATCAATGATGTGATTGTACGCCTGCTCTGATCAATGACGGACTGTGCCACTGCACTGATCAATGATGGACTGTACTGCTGCACTGATGAATGACGGCACTCTACCCCTGCACTGATCGATGATGGGGCTGTACCCCTGCACTGATCAATGATGGAATGTAACCCAGCACAGACCAATGATGTGACTGTAGCCCTGCACTGACCAATGACGGACTGTACCCCTGCACTGATCAATGATGGTACAGTACTCCTGCACTGATCAATGACGGACTGTACCCATGCACTGATCAATGATGGGACTGCACCCCTGCACTGATCAATGAAGGACTGTACCCCTGCACTGATCAATGATGGACTGTACCCCTGCACTGATCAATGATGGGACTGTATCGCTGCACTGAACAATGATGGGATTGTACCCCTGCAACGATCAATGACGGACTGTACCCCTGCACTGATCAATGATGGGACTGTACCCATGCACTGAGCAATGATAGGACTGTATCCCTGCACTGATCAATAATGTGACTGTACCCCTGCACCGATCAATGATGAGACTGCACCCCTGCACCGATCAATGATGGGACTGTACCCCTGCACCGATCAATGATGGGACTATACCCCTGCACTGATCATTGATGGGACTGTACCCCTGCCCTGATCAATGATGGGACTGTACCCCTGCAATGATCAATGACGGACTGTACCCATGCACTGATCAATGATGGGACTGTACCCCTACACTGATCAATGATGGACTGTACCCCTGCACTGATCAATGATGGGACTGTATCGCTGCACTGAACAATGATGGGATTGTACCCCTGCAACGATCAATGACGGACTGTACCCCTGCACTGATCAATGATGGGACTGTACCCATGCACTGATCAATGATAGGACTGTACCTCTGCACTGATCAATAATGGGATTGTATCCCTGCACTGATCAATAATGGGACTGTACCCCTGCACTGATCAATCATGGGACTATACCCCTGCACTGATCAATGATGGACTGTACCCCTGCACTGATCAATGATGGGACTGTATCGCTGCACTGAACAATGATGGGATTGTACCCCTGCAACGATCAATGACGGACTGTACCCCTGCACTGATCAATGATGGGACTGTACCCATGCACTGATCAATTATGGGCTGTACCCATGCACTGATGAATGACGGACTGTACCCGTGCACTGATCAATGAAGGGACTGTACCCGTGCACTGATCAATGACTGGACTGTACCCCTGCACTGATCAATGATGGGACTGTACCACGGCACTGATCAATGATGGGACTGTACCCCTGCACTGATCAATTGCGGACTGTACCCGTGCACTGATCAATAATGGGACTGTACTCTTGCACTGATCAATGCTGGGACTGTAGCCCTGCACTGATCAATCATGGGACTGTACCCCTGCACTGATCAATGATGGGATTGTACCCCTGCACTGATCAATCATGGGACTGTACCCCTGCACTGATCAATGATGGGATTGTACCCCTGCACTGATCAATGCTGGGACTGTATCCCTGCACTGATCAATGACGGACTGTACCCCTGCACTGATCCATGAAGAGACTGTACCCCTGAACTGATTGTTGATGCGACTGTACCCCTGCACTGATCAATGACGGACTGTACCCCTGCACTGATCAATGACGGACTGTACCCCTGCACTGATCAATGACTGTACTGTACCGCTGCACCGATCAATGATGGGACTGTACCCCTGCACTGATCATTGATGGGACTGTACCCCTGCACTGATCAATGAAGGTACTGTACCACTGCACCGATCAATGATGGGACTGTAACCCCGCACTGATCATTGATGGGACTGTACCCCTGCACTGATCAATGATAGGACTGTATCGGTGCACTGATCATTGATGGGTCTGTACGCCTGCACTGATCAATGATGGGAATGTACCTGTGCACTGATCAATGATGGAACTGTAACCCAGCACGAATCAATGATCGGACAGTACCCGTGCACTGATCAATGATGGGACTGTACCCCTGCACTGATCAATGATGGGACTGTACCCCTGCACTGATCAATGATGGGACAGTACCCCTGCACAGATCATTGATGGGACTGTAACCCTGCACCGATCAATGATGGGAATGTACCCCTGCACTGATCAATGATGTGACTGTACCCCTGCACTGATCAATGACGGACTGTACAGTTGCAGTGATCAATGATGTGACTGTACTCCTGCACTGATGAATGACGGAATGTAAACCTGCACTGATCAATGATGGGATTGTACGCTTTCACTGACCAATGACGGAATGTAACCCTGGACTGATCAATGGTGTGACTGTACCCCTGCACTGATCAATGATGTGACTGTACCCCTGCACTGATCAATGATGGGCTGTACCCCTGCACTGATCAATGACGGACTGTACCCCTGCACTGATCAATGAAGGGACTGTACCCGTGCACTGATCAATGGTGTGTCTGTACCCCTGCACTGATCAATAATGGGACTGTACCACAGCACTAATTAATGATGGGACTGTACCCCTGCACTGATGAATGACAGACTGTACTCCTGCACTGACCAATGATGGGACTGTACCCCTGCACTGAACAATGATGGGACTGCAATCCTGCACTGATCAGTGATGGCACTGTACCACTGCACTGATCAATAATGGATTGTACCCCTGCACTGATCAATGATGGGACTATACTCCTGCACTGATCATTGATGAGACTGTACCCCTACACTGATCAATGATGGGACTGAAGCCCTGCACTGATCAATGATGGGACTGTACCCCTGCAGTGATCAATGATGGGACTGTGCCCCTGCACTTATCAATGATAGGACTGAAGCCCTGCACTGATCAATAATGGGACTGTACTCCTGCACTGATCAATGATGTGACTGTACCCCCGCACTGATCAATGATGGGACTGTAACCCTGCACTGATCAATGACGGACTGTACCCTTGCACTGATCAATGACTGGACTGTACCGCTGTACCGATCAATGATGGGACTGTACCCCTGCACTGATCAATAATGTGACTGTACCACTTATCTGATCAATGATGGGACTCTACCTCTGCACTGATCAATGATGCAACTGTACCCCTGCACTGATCAATGACGGAGTGTACCCCTGCACTGATCAATGAAGAGACTGTAACCCTGCACTGATCAATGATGGGACTGTACCCCTGCACTGATCAATGATGTGACTCTACCCCTGCACTGATCAATGACGGACTGCACAGCTGCACTGATCAATGATGTGACTGTACCCCTGCACAGATGAATGACGGAATGTAACCCTGCACTGATCAATGATGGGATTGTACGCCTTCACTGATCAATGACGGAATGTAACCCTGGACTGATCAATGGTGTGACTGTACCCCTGCACTGATCAATGATGTGACTGTACCCCTGCACTGATCAATGATGGGCTGTACCCCTGCACTGATCAATGACGGACTGTACCCCTGCACTGATCAATGAAGGGACTGTACCCGTGCACTGATCAATGATGGGACTATACCCCTGCACTGATCAATGATGGGACTGCACCCCTGCACTGATCAATGACGGACTGTACCCCTGCACTGATCCATGATGAGACTGTACCCCTGAACTGATTGTTGATGCGACTGTACCCCTGCACTGATCAATGACGGACTGTACCCCTGCACTGATCAATGACGAACTGTACCCTTGAACTGATCAATGACTGGACTGTACCGCTGCACCGATCAATGATGGGACTGTACCCCTGCACTGATCAATAATGTGACTGTACCACTTATCTGATCAATGATGGGACTGTACCCCTGCACTGATAAATGATGTGACTGTACCCCTGCACTGATCAATGACGGAATGTAACCCTGCACTGATCAATGATGGGATTGTACGCCTTCACTGACCAATGACGGAATGTAACCCTGGACTAATCAATGGTGTGACTGTACCCATGCACTGATCAATTATGTGACTGTACCCCTGCACTGATCAAAGATGGGCTGTACCCCTGCACTGATGAATGACGGACTGTACCCCTGCACTGATCAATGAAGGGACTGTACCCGTGCACTGATCAATGATGGGACTGTACCCCTGCACTGATCAATGACAGACTGTACCCCTGCAGTTATCATTGATGGGACTGTACCCCTGCACTGATCAATGATGGGACTGTTCCCCTGCACTGATCAATGACGGGACTGTACCCCTGCACTGATCAATGATGGACTGTACCCCTGCACTGATCAATGATGGGACTGTACCCCTGCACTGATCAATGACAGACTGTACCCCTGCACTGATCAATAATGGGACTGTACCCCTGCACTGATCAATGATGGGACTGTACCCCTGCACTGATCAATGACGGAATGTAACCCTGGACTGATCATTGATGGGACTGTACCCCTGCCCTGATCAATGATGGGACTGTACCCCTGCAATGATCAATGACGGACTGTACCCATGCACTGATCAATGATGGGACTGTACCCCTACACTGATCAATGATGGACTGTACCCCTGCACTGATCAATGATGGGACTGTATCGCTGCACTGAACAATGATGGGATTGTACCCCTGCAACGATCAATGACGGACTGTACCCCTGCACTGATCAATGATGGGACTGTACCCATGCACTGATCAATGATAGGACTGTACCTCTGCACTGATCAATAATGGGATTGTATCCCTGCACTGATCAATAATGGGACTGTACCCCTGCACTGATCAATCATGGGACTATACCCCTGCACTGATCAATGATGGACTGTACCCCTGCACTGATCAATGATGGGACTGTATCGCTGCACTGAACAATGATGGGATTGTACCCCTGCAACGATCAATGACGGACTGTACCCCTGCACTGATCAATGATGGGACTGTACCCATGCACTGATCAATTATGGGCTGTACCCATGCACTGATGAATGACGGACTGTACCCGTGCACTGATCAATGAAGGGACTGTACCCGTGCACTGATCAATGACTGGACTGTACCCCTGCACTGATCAATGATGGGACTGTACCACGGCACTGATCAATGATGGGACTGTACCCCTGCACTGATCAATTGCGGACTGTACCCGTGCACTGATCAATAATGGGACTGTACTCTTGCACTGATCAATGCTGGGACTGTAGCCCTGCACTGATCAATCATGGGACTGTACCCCTGCACTGATCAATGATGGGATTGTACCCCTGCACTGATCAATCATGGGACTGTACCCCTGCACTGATCAATGATGGGATTGTACCCCTGCACTGATCAATGCTGGGACTGTATCCCTGCACTGATCAATGACGGACTGTACCCCTGCACTGATCCATGAAGAGACTGTACCCCTGAACTGATTGTTGATGCGACTGTACCCCTGCACTGATCAATGACGGACTGTACCCCTGCACTGATCAATGACGGACTGTACCCCTGCACTGATCAATGACTGTACTGTACCGCTGCACCGATCAATGATGGGACTGTACCCCTGCACTGATCATTGATGGGACTGTACCCCTGCACTGATCAATGAAGGTACTGTACCACTGCACCGATCAATGATGGGACTGTAACCCCGCACTGATCATTGATGGGACTGTACCCCTGCACTGATCAATGATAGGACTGTATCGGTGCACTGATCATTGATGGGTCTGTACGCCTGCACTGATCAATGATGGGAATGTACCTGTGCACTGATCAATGATGGAACTGTAACCCAGCACGAATCAATGATCGGACAGTACCCGTGCACTGATCAATGATGGGACTGTACCCCTGCACTGATCAATGATGGGACTGTACCCCTGCACTGATCAATGATGGGACAGTACCCCTGCACAGATCATTGATGGGACTGTAACCCTGCACCGATCAATGATGGGAATGTACCCCTGCACTGATCAATGATGTGACTGTACCCCTGCACTGATCAATGACGGACTGTACAGTTGCAGTGATCAATGATGTGACTGTACTCCTGCACTGATGAATGACGGAATGTAAACCTGCACTGATCAATGATGGGATTGTACGCTTTCACTGACCAATGACGGAATGTAACCCTGGACTGATCAATGGTGTGACTGTACCCCTGCACTGATCAATGATGTGACTGTACCCCTGCACTGATCAATGATGGGCTGTACCCCTGCACTGATCAATGACGGACTGTACCCCTGCACTGATCAATGAAGGGACTGTACCCGTGCACTGATCAATGGTGTGTCTGTACCCCTGCACTGATCAATAATGGGACTGTACCACAGCACTAATTAATGATGGGACTGTACCCCTGCACTGATGAATGACAGACTGTACTCCTGCACTGACCAATGATGGGACTGTACCCCTGCACTGAACAATGATGGGACTGCAATCCTGCACTGATCAGTGATGGCACTGTACCACTGCACTGATCAATAATGGATTGTACCCCTGCACTGATCAATGATGGGACTATACTCCTGCACTGATCATTGATGAGACTGTACCCCTACACTGATCAATGATGGGACTGAAGCCCTGCACTGATCAATGATGGGACTGTACCCCTGCAGTGATCAATGATGGGACTGTGCCCCTGCACTTATCAATGATAGGACTGAAGCCCTGCACTGATCAATAATGGGACTGTACTCCTGCACTGATCAATGATGTGACTGTACCCCCGCACTGATCAATGATGGGACTGTAACCCTGCACTGATCAATGACGGACTGTACCCTTGCACTGATCAATGACTGGACTGTACCGCTGTACCGATCAATGATGGGACTGTACCCCTGCACTGATCAATAATGTGACTGTACCACTTATCTGATCAATGATGGGACTCTACCTCTGCACTGATCAATGATGCAACTGTACCCCTGCACTGATCAATGACGGAGTGTACCCCTGCACTGATCAATGAAGAGACTGTAACCCTGCACTGATCAATGATGGGACTGTACCCCTGCACTGATCAATGATGTGACTCTACCCCTGCACTGATCAATGACGGACTGCACAGCTGCACTGATCAATGATGTGACTGTACCCCTGCACAGATGAATGACGGAATGTAACCCTGCACTGATCAATGATGGGATTGTACGCCTTCACTGATCAATGACGGAATGTAACCCTGGACTGATCAATGGTGTGACTGTACCCCTGCACTGATCAATGATGTGACTGTACCCCTGCACTGATCAATGATGGGCTGTACCCCTGCACTGATCAATGACGGACTGTACCCCTGCACTGATCAATGAAGGGACTGTACCCGTGCACTGATCAATGATGGGACTATACCCCTGCACTGATCAATGATGGGACTGCACCCCTGCACTGATCAATGACGGACTGTACCCCTGCACTGATCCATGATGAGACTGTACCCCTGAACTGATTGTTGATGCGACTGTACCCCTGCACTGATCAATGACGGACTGTACCCCTGCACTGATCAATGACGAACTGTACCCTTGAACTGATCAATGACTGGACTGTACCGCTGCACCGATCAATGATGGGACTGTACCCCTGCACTGATCAATAATGTGACTGTACCACTTATCTGATCAATGATGGGACTGTACCCCTGCACTGATAAATGATGTGACTGTACCCCTGCACTGATCAATGACGGAATGTAACCCTGCACTGATCAATGATGGGATTGTACGCCTTCACTGACCAATGACGGAATGTAACCCTGGACTAATCAATGGTGTGACTGTACCCATGCACTGATCAATTATGTGACTGTACCCCTGCACTGATCAAAGATGGGCTGTACCCCTGCACTGATGAATGACGGACTGTACCCCTGCACTGATCAATGAAGGGACTGTACCCGTGCACTGATCAATGATGGGACTGTACCCCTGCACTGATCAATGACAGACTGTACCCCTGCAGTTATCATTGATGGGACTGTACCCCTGCACTGATCAATGATGGGACTGTTCCCCTGCACTGATCAATGACGGGACTGTACCCCTGCACTGATCAATGATGGACTGTACCCCTGCACTGATCAATGATGGGACTGTACCCCTGCACTGATCAATGACAGACTGTACCCCTGCACTGATCAATAATGGGACTGTACCCCTGCACTGATCAATGATGGGACTGTACCCCTGCACTGATCAATGACAGACTGTACCCCTGCACTGATCAATAATGCGACTGTACCCCTGCTCTGATCATTGATGAGACTGTACTCCTGCACTGATCAATGAAGGGACTGTACTCCGGCACTGATCAATGATGCGACTATACTCTTGCACTGATCAATGATAGGTCTGTACCCCTGCACTGATCAATGACGGACTGTACCCCTGCACTGAGCATTGATGGGACTGTACCCCTGCACTGATCAATGATGGACTGTACCCATGCACTGATCAATGATGGGACTGTACCCCTGCACTGATCAATGATGGACTGTATCCCTGCTCTGATCAATGACGGACTGTAACGCTGCACTGATCAATGATGGGATTGTACCCCTACACTCAACAATGATGGGACTGAAGCCCTGCAGTGATCAATGATGGGACTGTACCACTTATCTGATCAATGATGGGACTGTACCCCTGCACTGATCAATGATGTGACTGTACCCCTGCACTGATCAATGACGGACTGTACCCCTGCACTGATCAATGAAGAGACTGTACCACTTATCTGATCAATGATGGGACTGTACACCTGCACTGATCAATGATGTGACTGTACCCCTGCACTGATCAATGACGGACTGTACCCCTGCACTGATCAAAGAAGAGACTGTAACTCTGCACTGATCAATGATGGGACTGTACCTCTGCACTGATCAATGATGGACTGTACCTCTGCACTGATCAATGATGGGACTGTACCCCTGCACTGATCAATGATGTGACTGTACCCGTGCACTGATCAATGATGGAACTGTAACCCTGCACTGATCAATGAAGAGACTGTACCACTTATCTGATCAATGATGGGACTGTACCCCTGCACTGATCAATGATGTGACTGTCCCCCTGCACTGATCAATGACGGACTGTACCCCTGCACTGATCAATGAAGAGACTGTACCACTTATCTGATCAATGATGGGACTGTACCTCTGCACTGATCAATGATGCACTGTACCTCTGCACTGATCAATGATGGGACTGTACCCCTGCACTGATCAATGATGTGACTGTACCCCTGCACTGAACAATGATGGGACTGTAACCCTGCACTGATCAATGATGTGACTGTGCCACTGCACTGATCAATGATGGGACTGTACCCGTGCACTGAGCAATGATGCGACTGTAACCCTGCACTGATCAATGACGGACTGTGCCACTGCACTGATCAATGATGGGACTGTACCCGTGCACTGATCAATGATGGGACTGTTACCCTGCACTGATCAATGATGGGACTGTACCCCTGCACTGATCAATGACGGACTGGACTGCTGCACTGATCAATGATGGGACTGTACCCCTGCACTGATCAATGATGCGACTGTAACCCTGCACTGATCAATGATGCGACTGTACCCCTGCATTGATCAATGATGGGATTGTACGCCTGCTCTGATCAATGACGGACTGTGCCACTGCACTGATCAATGATGGACTGTACCCATGCACTGATCAATGATGGACTGTACCCCTGCACTGATCAATGATGGACTGTACCCCTGCACTGATCAATGATTGGACTGCACCCCTGCACTGATCAATGATGGGACTGTACCCCTGCACCGATCAATGATGGGACTGTACCCCTGCACTGATCAATGATGGACTGTACCCCTGCACTGATCAATGATGGGACTGTACCCCTGCAATGATCAATGACGGAGTGTACCCATGCACTGATCAAAGATGGGACTGTACCCCTACACTGATCAATGACAGACTGTACCCCTGCACTGATCAATAATGGGACTGTACCCCTGCACTGATCAATGATGGGACTGTACCCCTGCACTGATCAATGATGCGACTGTAACCCTGCACTGATCAATGATGCGACTGTACCCCTGCATTGATCAATGATGGGATTGTACGCCTGTCTCTGATCAATGACGGACTGTGCCACTGCACTGATCAATGATGGACTGTACCCATGCACTGATCAATGATGGACTGTACCCCTGCACTGATCAATGATGGACTGTACCCCTGCACTGATCAATGATTGGACTGCACCCCTGCACCGATCAATGATGGGACTGTACCCCTGCACTGATCAATGATGGACTGTACCCCTACACTGATCAATGACGGACTGTACCCCTGCACTGATCAAAGAAGAGACTGTAACTCTGCACTGATCAATGATGGGACTGTACCTCTGCACTGATCAATGATGGACTGTACCTCTGCACTGATCAATGATGGGACTGTACCCCTGCACTGATCAATGATGTGACTGTACCCGTGCACTGATCAATGATGGAACTGTAACCCTGCACTGATCAATGAAGAGACTGTACCACTTATCTGATCAATGATGGGACTGTACCCCTGCACTGATCAATGATGTAACTGTCCCCCTGCACTGATCAATGACGGACTGTACCCCTGCACTGATCAATGAAGAGACTGTACCACTTATCTGATCAATGATGGGACTGTACCTCTGCACTGATCAATGATGCACTGTACCTCTGCACTGATCAATGATGGGACTGTACCCCTGCACTGATCAATGATGTGACTGTACCCCTGCACTGAACAATGATGGGACTGTAACCCTGCACTGATCAATGATGTGACTGTGCCACTGCACTGATCAATGATGGGACTGTACCCGTGCACTGAGCAATGATGCGACTGTAACCCTGCACTGATCAATGACGGACTGTGCCACTGCACTGATCAATGATGGGACTGTACCCGTGCACTGATCAATGATGGGACTGTTACCCTGCACTGATCAATGATGGGACTGTACCCCTGCACTGATCAATGACGGACTGGACTGCTGCACTGATCAATGATGGGACTGTACCCCTGCACTGATCAATGATGCGACTGTAACCCTGCACTGATCAATGATGCGACTGTACCCCTGCATTGATCAATGATGGGATTGTACGCCTGCTCTGATCAATGACGGACTGTGCCACTGCACTGATCAATGATGGACTGTACCCATGCACTGATCAATGATGGACTGTACCCCTGCACTGATCAATGATGGACTGTACCCCTGCACTGATCAATGATTGGACTGCACCCCTGCACTGATCAATGATGGGACTGTACCCCTGCACCGATCAATGATGGGACTGTACCCCTGCACTGATCAATGATGGACTGTACCCCTGCACTGATCAATGATGGGACTGTACCCCTGCAATGATCAATGACGGAGTGTACCCATGCACTGATCAAAGATGGGACTGTACCCCTACACTGATCAATGACAGACTGTACCCCTGCACTGATCAATAATGGGACTGTACCCCTGCACTGATCAATGATGGGACTGTACCCCTGCACTGATCAATGATGCGACTGTAACCCTGCACTGATCAATGATGCGACTGTACCCCTGCATTGATCAATGATGGGATTGTACGCCTGTCTCTGATCAATGACGGACTGTGCCACTGCACTGATCAATGATGGACTGTACCCATGCACTGATCAATGATGGACTGTACCCCTGCACTGATCAATGATGGACTGTACCCCTGCACTGATCAATGATTGGACTGCACCCCTGCACCGATCAATGATGGGACTGTACCCCTGCACTGATCAATGATGGACTGTACCCCTACACTGATCAATGATGGACTGTACCCCTGCACTGATCAATGATGGGACTGTATCGCTGCACTGAACAATGATGGGATTGTACCCCTGCAACGATCAATGACGGACTGTACCCCTGCACTGATCAATGATGGGACTGTACCCATGCACTGAGCAATGATAGGACTGTATCCCTGCACTGATCAATAATGGGACTGTACCCCTGCACTGATCAATGATGGGACTGTACCCCTGCAATGATCAATGACGGACTGTACCCATGCACTGATCAATGATGGGACTGTACCCCTACACTGATCAATGATGGACTGTACCCCTGCACTGATCAATGATGGGACTGTATCGCTGCACTGAACAATGATGGGATTGTACCCCTGCAACGATCAATGACGGACTGTACCCCTGCACTGATCAATGATGGGACTGTACCCATGCACTGATCAATGATAGGACTGTACCTCTGCACTGATCAATAATGGGACTGTATCCCTGCACTGATCAATAATGGGACTGTACCCCTGCACTGATCAATCATGGGACTATACCCCTGCACTGATCAATGATGGACTGTACCCCTGCACGGATCAATGATGGGACTGCACCCCTGCACTGATCAATGATGGGACTGTACCCCTGCACTGATCAATGATGGGACTGTACCCCTGCAATGATCAATGACGGACTGTAGCCATGCACTGATCAATGATGGGACTGTACCCCTACACTGATCAATGATGGACTGTACCCCTGCACTGATCAATGATGGGACTGTATCGCTGCACTGAACAATGATGGGATTGTACCCCTGCAACGATCAATGACGGACTGTACCCCTGCACTGATCAATGATGGGACTGTACCCATGCACTGATCAATGATAGGACTGTACCCCTGCACTGATCAATAATGGGACTGTATCCCTGCACTGATCAATAATGGGACTGTACCCCTGCACTGATCAATGACTGGACTGTACCGCTGCACCGATCAATGATGGGACTGTACCCCTGCACTGATCATTGATGGGACTGTACCCCTGCACTGATCAATGAAGGTACTGTACCACTGCACCGATCAATGATGGGACTGTAACCCCGCACTGATCATTGATGGGACTGTACCCCTGCACTGATCAATGATGGACTGTACCCCTGCACTGATCAATGACGGACTGTACCCCTGCAACGATCAATGACGGACTGTACCCCTGCACTGATCAATGATGGGATTGTACCCTTGCACTGATCAATGATAGGACTGTACCCGTGCACTGATCAATGATGGGACTGTACCCCTGCACTGATCAATGATGGGACGGTACCCCTGCACTGATCAATGATGGGAAAGTACCCCTGCACTGATCATTGATGGGACTGTAACCCTGCACCGATCAATGATGGGAATGTACCCCTGCACTGATCAATGATGTGACTGTACCCCTGCACTGATCAATGACGGACTGTACAGCTGCACTGATCAATGATGTGACTGTACCCCTGCACTGATGAATGACGGAATGTAAACCTGCACTGATCAATGATGGGATTGTACGCCTTCACTGACCAATGACGGAATGTAACCCTGGACTGATCAATGGTGTGACTGTACCCCTGCACTGATCAATGATGTGACTGTACTCCTGCACTGATCAATGATGGGTCTGTCCCCCTGCACTGATCAATGACGGACTGTACCCGTGCACTGATCAATGAAGAGACTGTACCACTTATCTGATCAATGATGGGACTGTAGCCCTGCACTGATCAATGATGTGACTGTACCCCTGCACTGATCAATGACGGACTGTACCCCTGCACTGATCAAAGAAGAGACTGTAACTCTGCATTGATCAATGATGGGACTGTACCTCTGCACTGATCAATGATAGACCGTACCTCTGCACTGATCAATGATGGGACTGTACCCCTGCACTGATCAATGATGTGACTGTACCGCTGCACTGATCAATGATGGGACTGTAACCCTGCACTGATCAATGAAGAGACTGTACCACGTATCTGATCAATGATGGGACTGTACCCCTGCACTGATCAATGATGTGACTGTACCCCTGCACTGATCAATGACGGACTGTACCCCTGCACGGATCAATGAAGAGACTGTAACTCTGCACTGATCAATGATGGGACTGTACCTCTGCACTGATCAATGACGGACTGTACCCGTGCACTGATCAATGAAGAGACTGTACCACTTATCTGATCAATGATGGGACTGTACCCCTGCACTGATCAATGATGTGACTGTACCCCTGCACTGATCAAAGAAGAGACTGTAACTCTGCACTGATCAATGATGGGACTGTACCTCTGCACTGATCAATGATAGACCGTACCTCTGCACTGATCAATGATGGGACTGTACCCCTGCACTGATCAATGATGTGACTGTACCCCTGCACTGATCAATGATGGGACTGTAACCCTGCACTGATCAATAATGTGACTGTACCACTTATCTGATCAATGATGGGACTGTAACCCTGCACTGATCAATGATGGAGTGTACCCCTGCACTGATCAATGATGGACTGTACCCCTGCACTGATCAATGATTGGACTGCACCCCTGCACCGATCAATGATGGGACTGTACCCCTGCACCAATCAATGAAGGACTGTACTCCTGCACTGATCAATGACATACTGTACCCCTGCACTGATCAATGATGGACTGTAGCCCTGCACTGATCAATGATGGACTGTACCCCTGCACTGATCAATGATTGGACTGCACCCCTGCACCGATCAATGATGGGACTGTACCCCTGCACCGATCAATGATGGCACTGTACCCCTGCACTGATCAATGATGGACTGTACCACTTATCTGATCAATGATGGGACTGTAGCCCTGCACTGATCAATGATGTGACTGTACCCCTGCACTGATCAATGACGGACTGTACCCCTGCACTGATCAAAGAAGAGACTGTAACTCTGCATTGATCAATGATGGGACTGTACCTCTGCACTGATCAATGATAGACCGTACCTCTGCACTGATCAATGATGGGACTGTACCCCTGCACTGATCAATGATGTGACTGTACCGCTGCACTGATCAATGATGGGACTGTAACCCTGCACTGATCAATGAAGAGACTGTACCACGTATCTGATCAATGATGGGACTGTACCCCTGCACTGATCAATGATGTGACTGTACCCCTGCACTGATCAATGACGGACTGTACCCCTGCACTGATCAATGAAGAGACTGTAACTCTGCACTGATCAATGATGGGACTGTACCTCTGCACTGATCAATGACGGACTGTACCCGTGCACTGATCAATGAAGAGACTGTACCACTTATCTGATCAATGATGGGACTGTACCCCTGCACTGATCAATGATGTGACTGTACCCCTGCACTGATCAATGACGGACTGTACCCCTGCACTGATCAAAGAAGAGACTGTAACTCTGCACTGATCAATGATGGGACTGTACCTCTGCACTGATCAATGATAGACCGTACCTCTGCACTGATCAATGATGGGACTGTACCCCTGCACTGATCAATGATGTGACTGTACCCCTGCACTGATCAATGATGGGACTGTAACCCTGCACTGATCAATGAAGAGACTGTACCACGTATCTGATCAATGATGGGACTGTACCCCTGCACTGATCAATGATGTGACTGTACCCCTGCACTGATCAATGACGGACTGTACCCCTGCACTGATCAATGAAGAGACTGTAACTCTGCACTGATCAATGATGGGACTGTACCTCTGCACTGATCAATGATGGACTGTACCTCTGCACTGATCAATGATGGGACTGTCCCCCTGCACTGATCAATGATGTGACTGTACCCCTGCACTGATCAATGATGGGACTGTAACCCTGCACTGATCAATAATGTGACTGTACCACTTATCTGATCAATGATGGGACTGTACTCCTGCACTGATCAATGACATACTGTACCCCTGCACTGATCAAAGATGGGACTGTACCCCTGCACTGATCAATGATGGGACTGTATCACTGCACTGAACAATGATGGGATTGTACCCCTGCAACGATCAATGACGGACTGTACCCCTGCACTGATCAATGATGGACTGTACCCCTGCACTGATCAATGATGGGACTGTATCGCTGCACTGATCAATGATGGGACTGTACCCCTGCACTGATCAATGATGGACTGTACCCCTGCACTGATCAATGATGGACTGTACCCCTGCACTGATCAATGATTGGACTGCACCCCTGCACCGATCAATGATGGGACTGTACCCCTGCACCGATCAATGAAGGACTGTACTCCTGCACTGATCAATGACATACTGTACCCCTGCACTGATCAATGATGGACTGTACCCCTGCACTGATCAATGATGGACTGTACCCCTGCAATGATCAATGATTGGACTGCACCCCTGCACCGATCAATGATGGGACTGTACCCCTGCACCGATCAATGATGGCACTGTACCCCTGCACTGATCAATGATGGACTGTACCCCTGCACTGATCAATGATGGGACTGTACCCCTGCAATGATCAAT
This sequence comes from Pristiophorus japonicus, assembly GCF_044704955.1. Taxonomy (NCBI): domain Eukaryota; kingdom Metazoa; phylum Chordata; class Chondrichthyes; family Pristiophoridae; genus Pristiophorus; species Pristiophorus japonicus. The sequence continues at coordinate 70,720,571 of NC_091992.1, read as the reverse complement.
GACGGACTGTACCCATGCACTGATCAAAGATGGGACTGTACCCCTGCACTGATCAATGATGGGACTGTATCGCTGCACTGAACAATGATGGGATTGTACCCCTGCAACGATCAATGACGGACTGTACCCCTGCACTGATCAATGATGGGACTGTACCCATGCACTGAGCAATGATAGGACTGTATCCCTGCACTGATCAATAATGGGACTGTACCCCTGCACTGATCAATGATGGGACTGCACCCCTGCACCGATCAATGATGGGACTGTACCCCTGCACCGATCAATGATGGGACTGTACCCCTGCACTGATCATTGATGGGACTGTACCCCTGCACTGATCAATGATGGGACTGTACCCCTGCAATGATCAATGACGGACTGTACCCATGCACTGATCAATGATGGGACTGTACCCCTACACTGATCAATGATGGACTGTACCCCTGCACTGATCAATGATGGGACTGTATCGCTGCACTGAACAATGATGGGATTGTACCCCTGCAACGATCAATGACGGACTGTACCCCTGCACTGATCAATGATGGGACTGTACCCATGCACTGATCAATGATAGGACTGTACCTCTGCACTGATCAATAATGGGACTGTATCCCTGCACTGATCAATAATGGGACTGTACCCCTGCACTGATCAATCATGGGACTATACCCCTGCACTGATCAATGATGGACTGTACCCCTGCACTGATCAATGATGGGATTGCACCCGTGCACTGATCAATGATGGGACTGTACCCCTGCACTGATCAATGATGGGACTGTACCCCTGCAATGATCAATGACGGACTGTACCCATGCACTGATCAATGATGGGACTGTACCCCTACACTGATCAATGATGGACTGTGCCCCTGCACTGATCAATGATGGGACTGTATCGCTGCACTGAACAATGATGGGATTGTACCCCTGCAACGATCAATGACGGACTGTACCCCTGCACTGATCAATGATGGGACTGTTCCCATGCACTGATCAATGATAGGACTGTACCCCTGCACTGATCAATAATGGGACTGTATCCCTGCACTGATCAATCATGGGACTGTACCCCTGCACTGATCAATAATTGGACTATACCCCTGCACTGATCAATGATCTGGACTGTACCCCTGAACTGATCAATGATGGGACTGTACCCCTGCACTGATCAATAATGTGACTGTACCCCTGCACTGATCAATGATGGACTGTACCCCTGCACTCATCAATGAAGAGACTGTAACCCTGCACTGATCAATGATGGGACTGTACCCCTGCACTGATCAATGATGTGACTCTACCCCTGCACTGATCAATGACGGACTGTACAGCTGCACTGATCAATGATGTGACTGTACCCCTGCATAGATGAATGACGGAATGTAACTCTGCACTGATCAATGATGGGATTGTACTCCTGCACTGATCAATGATGTGACTGTACCCCTGCACTGATCAATGATGGGCTGTACCCCTGCACTGATCAATGACGGACTGTACCCCTGCACTGATCAATGATGTGACTGTACCCCTGCACTGATCAATGATGGGCTGTACCCCTGCACTAATCAATGATGGGATTGTACCCCTGCACTGATCAATGCTGGGACTGTACCGCTGCACTGATCAATGATGGGACTGTAACGCTGCACTGATCAATGAAGAGACTGTACCACGTATCTGACCAATGATGGGACTGTACCCCTGCACTGATCAATGATGTGACTGTACCCCTGCACTGATCAATGACGGACTGTACCCCTGCACTGATCAATGAAGAGACTGTAACTCTGCACTGATCAATGATGGGACTGTACCTCTGCACTGATCAATGACGGACTGTACCCGTGCACTGATCAATGAAGAGACTGTACCACTTATCTGATCAATGATGGGACTGTACCCCTGCACTGATCAATGATGTGACTGTACCCCTGCACTGATCAATGACGGACTGTACCCCTGCACTGATCAAAGAAGAGACTGTAACTCTGCACTGATCAATGATGGGACTGTACCTCTGCACTGATCAATGATAGACCGTACCTCTGCACTGATCAATGATGGGACTGTACCCCTGCACTGATCAATGATGTGACTGTACCCCTGCACTGATCAATGATGGGACTGTAACCCTGCACTGATCAATGAAGAGACTGTACCACGTATCTGATCAATGATGGGACTGTACCCCTGCACTGATCAATGATGTGACTGTACCCCTGCACTGATCAATGATGTGATTGTACCCCTGCACTGATCAATGACGGACTGTACCCCTGCACTGATCAATGAAGAGACTGTAACTCTGCACTGATCAATGATGGGACTGTACCCCTGCACTGATCAATGATGGACTGTACCGCTGCACTGATCAATGATGGGACTGTAACCCTGCACTGATCAATGAAGAGACTGTACCACGTATCTGATCAATGATGGGACTGTACCCCTGCACTGATCAATGATGTGACTGTACCCCTGCACTGATCAATGACGGACTGTACCCCTGCACTGATCAATGAAGAGACTGTAACTCTGCACTGATCAATGATGGGACTGTACCTCTGCACTGATCAACGACGGACTGTACCCGTGCACTGATCAATGAAGAGACTGTACCACTTATCTGATCAATGATGGGACTGTACCCCTGCACTGATCAATGATGTGACTGTACCCCTGCACTGATCAATGACGGACTGTACCCCTGCACTGATCAAAGAAGAGACTGTAACTCTGCACTGATCAATGATGGGACTGTACCTCTGCACTGATCAATGATAGACCGTACCTCTGCACTGATCAATGATGGGACTGTACCCCTGCACTGATCAATGATGTGACTGTACCCCTGCACTGATCAATGATGGGACTGTAACCCTGCACTGATCAATGAAGAGACTGTACCACGTATCTGATCAATGATGGGACTGTACCCCTGCACTGATCAATGATGTGACTGTACCCCTGCACTGATCAATGACGGACTGTACCCCTGCACTGATCAATGAAGAGACTGTAACTCTGCACTGATCAATGATGGGACTGTACCTCTGCACTGATCAATGATGGACTGTACCTCTGCACTGATCAATGATGGGACTGTCCCCCTGCACTGATCAATGATGTGACTGTACCCCTGCACTGATCAATGATGGGACTGTAACCCTGCACTGATCAATAATGTGACTGTACCACTTATCTGATCAATGATGGGACTGTACTCCTGTACTGATCAATGACATACTGTACCCCTGCACTGATCAATGATGGACTGTACCCCTGCACTGATCAATGATGGACTGTACCCCTGCACTGATCAATGATTGGACTGCACCCCTGCACCGATCAATGATGGGACTGTACCCCTGCACCGATCAATGATGGCACTGTACCCCTGCACTGATCAATGATGGACTGTACCACTGCACTGATCAATGATGGGACTGTACCCCTGCAATGATCAATGACGGACTGTACCCATGCACTGATCAAAGATGGGACTGTACCCCTGCACTGATCAATGATGGGACTGTATCACTGCACTGAACAATGATGGGATTGTACCCCTGCAACGATCAATGACGGACTGTACCCCTGCACTGATCAATGATGGACTGTACCCCTGCACTGATCAATGATGGGACTGTATCGCTGCACTGATCAATGATGGGACTGTACCCCTGCACTGATCAATGATGGACTGTACCCCTGCACTGATCAATGATGGACTGTACCCCTGCACTGATCAATGATTGGACTGCACCCCTGCACCGATCAATGATGGGACTGTACCCCTGCACCGATCAATGAAGGACTGTACTCCTGCACTGATCAATGACATACTGTACCCCTGCACTGATCAATGATGGACTGTACCCCTGCACTGATCAATGATGGACTGTACCCCTGCACTGATCAATGATTGGACTGCACCCCTGCACCGATCAATGATGGGACTGTACCCCTGCACCGATCAATGATGGCACTGTACCCCTGCACTGATCAATGATGGACTGTACCCCTGCACTGATCAATGATGGGACTGTACCCCTGCAATGATCAATGACGGACTGTACCCATGCACTGATCAAAGATGGGACTGTACCCCTGCACTGATCAATGATGGGACTGTATCGCTGCACTGAACAATGATGGGATTGTACCCCTGCAACGATCAATGACGGACTGTACCTCTGCACTGATCAATGATGGAACTGTACCCATGCACTGAGCAATGATAGGACTGTATCCCTGCACTGATCAATAATGGGACTGTACCCCTGCACTGATCAATGATGGGACTGCACCCCTGCACCGATCAATGATGGGACTGTACCCCTGCACCGATCAATGATGGGACTGTACCCCTGCACTGATCATTGATGGGACTGTACCCCTGCACTGATCAATGATGGGACTGTACCCCTGCAATGATCAATGACGGACTGTACCCATGCACTGATCAATGATGGGACTGTACCCCTACACTGATCAATGATGGACTGTACCCCTGCACTGATCAATGATGGGACTGTATCGCTGCACTGAACAATGATGGGATTGTACCCCTGCAACGATCAATGACGGACTGTACCCCTGCACTGATCAATGATGGGACTGTACCCATGCACTGATCAATGATAGGACTGTACCTCTGCACTGATCAATAATGGGACTGTATCCCTGCACTGATCAATAATGGGACTGTACCCCTGCACTGATCAATCATGGGACTATACCCCTGCACTGATCAATGATGGACTGTACCCCTGCACTGATCAATGATGGGATTGCACCCGTGCACTGATCAATGATGGGACTGTACCCCTGCACTGATCAATGATGGGACTGTACCCCTGCAATGATCAATGACGGACTGTACCCATGCACTGATCAATGATGGGACTGTACCCCTACACTGATCAATGATGGACTGTGCCCCTGCACTGATCAATGATGGGACTGTATCGCTGCACTGAACAATGATGGGATTGTACCCCTGCAACGATCAATGACGGACTGTACCCCTGCACTGATCAATGATGGGACTGTTCCCATGCACTGATCAATGATAGGACTGTACCCCTGCACTGATCAATAATGGGACTGTATCCCTGCACTGATCAATCATGGGACTGTACCCCTGCACTGATCAATAATTGGACTATACCCCTGCACTGATCAATGATCTGGACTGTACCCCTGCACTGATCAATGATGGGACTGTACCCCTGCACTGATCAATAATGTGACTGTACCACTTATTTGATCAATGATGGGACTGTACCCCTGCACTGATCAATGATGTGACTGTACCCCTGCACTGATCAATGATGGACTGTACCCCTGCACTCATCAATGAAGAGACTGTAACCCTGCACTGATCAATGATGGGACTGTACCCCTGCACTGATCAATGATGTGACTCTACCCCTGCACTGATCAATGACGGACTGTACAGCTGCACTGATCAATGATGTGACTGTACCCCTGCATAGATGAATGACGGAATGTAACTCTGCACTGATCAATGATGGGATTGTACTCCTGCACTGATCAATGATGTGACTGTACCCCTGCACTGACCAATGATGGGCTGTACCCCTGCACTGATCAATGACGGACTGTACCCCTGCACTGATCAATGATGTGACTGTACCCCTGCACTGATCAATGATGGGCTGTACCCCTGCACTAATCAATGATGGGATTGTACCGCTGCACTGATCAATGATGGGACTGTAACGCTGCACTGATCAATGAAGAGACTGTACCACGTATCTGACCAATGATGGGACTGTACCCCTGCACTGATCAATGATGTGACTGTACCCCTGCACTGATCAATGACGGACTGTACCCCTGCACTGATCAATGACGGACTGTACCCCTGCACTGATCAATGATGGGACTGTAACTCTGCACTGATCAATGATGGGACTGTACCTCTGCACTGATCAATGACGGACTGTACCCGTGCACTGATCAATGAAGAGACTGTACCACTTATCTGATCAATGATGGGACTGTACCCCTGCACTGATCAATGATGTGACTGTACCCCTGCACTGATCAATGACGGACTGTACCCCTGCACTGATCAAAGAAGAGACTGTAACTCTGCACTGATCACTGATGGGACTGTACCCCTGCACTGATCAAAGAAGAGACTGTAACTCTGCACTGATCAATGATGGGACTGTACCTCTGCACTGATCAATGATAGACCGTACCACTGCACTGATCAATGATGGGACTGTACCCCTGCACTGATCAATGATGTGACTGTACCCCTGCACTGATCAATGATGGGACTGTAACCCTGCACTGATCAATGATAGACTGTACCACGTATCTGATCAATGATGGGACTGTACCCCTGCACTGATCAATGATGTGACTGTACCCCTGCACTGATCAATGATGTGATTGTACCCCTGCACTGATCAATGACGGACTGTACCCCTGCACTGATCAATGAAGAGACTGTAACTCTGCACTGATCAATGATGGGACTGTACCCCTGCACTGATCAATGATGGACTGTACCTCTGCACTGATCAATGATGGGACTGTACCCCTGCACTGATCAATGATGTGACTGTACCCCTGCACTGATCAATGATGGGACTGTAACCCTGCACTGATCAATGATGGGACTGTACCACTTATCTGATCAATGATGGGACTGTACCCCTGCACTGATGAATGATGTGACTGTGCCACTGCACTGATCAATGACGGACTGTACCCCTGCACTGATCAAAGAAGAGACTGTAACTCTGCACTGATCACTGATGGGACTGTACCCCTGCACTGATCAAAGAAGAGACTGTAACTCTGCACTGATCAATGATGGGACTGTACCTCTGCACTGATCAATGATAGACCGTACCTCTGCACTGATCAATGATGGGACTGTACCCCTGCACTGATCAATGATGTGACTGTACCCCTGCACTGATCAATGATGGGACTGTAACCCTGCACTGATCAATGAAGAGACTGTACCACGTATCTGATCAATGATGGGACTGTACCCCTGCACTGATCAATGATGGACTGTACCCCTGCACTGATCAATGACGGACTGTACCCCTGCACTGATCAATGAAGAGACTGTACCACTTATCTGATCAATGATGGGACTGTACCCCTGCACTGATCAATGATGTGATTGTACCCCTGCACTGATCAATGAAGGACTGTACCCCTGCACTGATCAATGAAGAGACTGTAACTCTGCACTGATCAATGATGGGACTGTACCCCTGCATTGATCAATGATGGACTGTACCTCTGCACTGATCAATGATGGGACTGTACCCCTGCACTGATCAATGATGTGACTGTACCCCTGCACTGATCAATGATGGGACTGTAACCCTGCACTGATCAATAATGTGACTGTACCACTTATCTGATCAATGATGGGACTGTACCCCTGCACTGATCAATGATGTGACTGTGCCACTGCACTGATCAATGATGGGACTGTACCCGTGCACTGAGCAATGATGCGACTGTAACCCTGCACTGATCAATGACGGACTGTGCCACTGCACTGACCAATGATGGGACTGTACCCCTGCACTGATCAATGACGGACTGTGCCACTGCACTGATCAATGATGGGACTGTACCCGTGCACTGATCAATGATGGGACTGTTACCCTGCACTGATCAATGATGGGACTGTACCCCTGCACTGATCAATGATGGACTGGACTGCTGCACTGATCAATGATGGGACTGTACCCCTGCACTGATCAATGATGTGACTGTAACCCTGCACTGATCAATGATGCGACTGTACCCCTGCATTGATCTATGATGGGATTGTACGCCTGCTCTGATCAATGACGGACTGTGCCACTGCACTGATCAATGATGGACTGTACCCATGCACTGATCAATGATGGGACTGCACCCCTGCACTAATCAATGAAGGACTGTACTCCTGCACTGATCAAGGACAGACTGTACCCCTGCACTGATCAATGATGGACTGTACCCCTGCACTGATCAATGATGGACTGTACCCCTGCACTGATCAATGATTGGACTGCACCCCTGCACCGATCAATGATGGGACTGTACCACTGCACCGATCAATGATGGCACTGTACCCCTGCACTGATCAATGATGGACTGTACCCCTGCACTGATCAATGATGGGACTGCACCCCTGCAATGATCAATGACGGACTGTACCCATGCACTGATCAAAGATGGGACTGTACCCCTACACTGATCAATGATGGACTGTACCCCTGCACTGATCAATGATGGGACTGTATCGCTGCACTGAACAATGATGGGATTGTACCCCTGCAACGATCAATGACGGACTGTACCCCTGCACTGATCAATGATGGGACTGTCCCCCATGCACTGAGCAATGATAGGACTGTATCCCTGCACTGATCAATAATGGGACTGTACCCCTGCACTGATCAATGATGGGACTGCACCCCTGCACCGATCATTGATGGGACTGTACTCCTGCACCGATCAATGATGGGACTGTACCCCTGCACTGATCATTGATGGGACTGTACCCCTGCACTGATCAATGATGGGACTGTACCCCTGCAATGATCAATGACGGACTGTACCCATGCACTGATCAATGATGGGACTGTACCCCTACACTGATCAATGATGGACTGTACCCATGCACTGATCAATGATGGACTGTATTGCTGCACTGAACAATGATGGGATTGTACCCCTGGACTGATCAATGACGGACTGTACCCCTGCACTGATCAATGATGGGACTGTACCCATGCACTGATCAATGATAGGACTGTACCTCTGCACTGATCAATAATGGGACTGTATCCCTGCACTGATCAATAATGGGACTGTACCCCTGCACTGATCAATCATGGGACTATACCCCTGCACTGATCAATGATGGACTGTACCCCTGCACTGATCAATGATGGGATTGCACCCGTGCACTGATCAATGATGGGACTGTACCCCTGCACTGATCAATGATGGGACTGTACCCCTGCAATGATCAATGACGGACTGTACCCATGCACTGATCAATGATGGGACTGTACCCCTACACTGATCAATGATGGACTGTACCCCTGCACTGATCAATGATGGGACTGTATCGCTGCACTGAACAATGATGGGACTGTACCCCTGCACTGATCAATAATGGGACTGTATCCCTGCACTGATCAATCATGGGACTGTACCCCTGCACTGATCAATAATTGGACTATACCCCTGCACTGATCAATGATGTGACTGTACCCCTGCACTGATCAATGATGGGACTGTACCCCTGCACTGATCAATAATGTGACTGTACCACTTATTTGATCAATGATGGGACTGTACCCCTGCACTGATCAATGATGTGACTGTACCCCTGCACTGATCAATGATGGACTGTACCCCTGCACTCATCAATGAAGAGACTGTAACCCTGCACTGATCAATGATGGGACTGTACCCCTGCACTGATCAATGATGTGACTCTACCCCTGCACTGATCAATGACGGACTGTACAGCTGCACTGATCAATGATGTGACTGTACCCCTGCATAGATGAATGACGGAATGTAACTCTGCACTGATCAATGATGGGATTGTACTCCTGCACTGATCAATGATGTGACTGTACCCCTGCACTGATCAATGATGGGCTGCACCCCTGCACTGATCAATGACGGACTGTACCCCTGCACTGATCAATGATGTGACTGTACCCCTGCACTGATCAATGATGGGCTGTACCCCTGCACTAATCAATGATGGGTTTGTACCCCTGCACTGATCAATGCTGGGACTGTATCCCTGCACTGATCAATGACGGACTGTACCCCTGCACTGATCCATGATGAGACTGTACCCCTGAAATGATTGTTGATGCGACTGTACCCCTGCACTGATCAATGACGGACTGTACCCCTGCACTGATCAATGATGGATTGTATCCCTGCACTGATCAATGAAGAGACTGTAACCCTGCACTGATCAATGATGGGACTGTACCCCTCCACTGATCAATGATGTGACTGTACCCCTGCACTGATCAATGACGGACTGTCCAGCTGCACTGATCAATGATGTGACTGTACCACTTATCTGATCAATGATGGGACTGTACCCCTGCACTGATCAATGATGGACTGTACCCCTGCACTGATCAATGATGGACTGTACCCCTGCACTGATCAATGATTGGACTGCACCCCTGCACCGATCAATGATGGGACTGTACCCCTGCACCGATCAATGAAGGACTGTACTCCTGCACTGATCAATGACATACTGTACCCCTGCACTGATCAATGATGGACTGTACCCCTGCACTGATCAATGATGGACTGTACCCCTGCACTGATCAATGATTGGACTGCACCCCTGCACCGATCAATGATGGGACTGTACCCCTGCACCGATCAATGATGGCACTGTACCCCTGCACTGATCAATGATGGACTGTACCACTTATCTGATCAATGATGGGACTGTAGCCCTGCACTGATCAATGATGTGACTGTACCCCTGCACTGATCAATGACGGACTGTACCCCTGCACTGATCAAAGAAGAGACTGTAACTCTGCATTGATCAATGATGGGACTGTACCTCTGCACTGATCAATGATAGACCGTACCTCTGCACTGATCAATGATGGGACTGTACCCCTGCACTGATCAATGATGTGACTGTACCGCTGCACTGATCAATGATGGGACTGTAACCCTGCACTGATCAATGAAGAGACTGTACCACGTATCTGATCAATGATGGGACTGTACCCCTGCACTGATCAATGATGTGACTGTACCCCTGCACTGATCAATGACGGACTGTACCCCTGCACTGATCAATGAAGAGACTGTAACTCTGCACTGATCAATGATGGGACTGTACCTCTGCACTGATCAATGACGGACTGTACCCGTGCACTGATCAATGAAGAGACTGTACCACTTATCTGATCAATGATGGGACTGTACCCCTGCACTGATCAATGATGTGACTGTACCCCTGCACTGATCAATGACGGACTGTACCCCTGCACTGATCAAAGAAGAGACTGTAACTCTGCACTGATCAATGATGGGACTGTACCTCTGCACTGATCAATGATAGACCGTACCTCTGCACTGATCAATGATGGGACTGTACCCCTGCACTGATCAATGATGTGACTGTACCCCTGCACTGATCAATGATGGGACTGTAACCCTGCACTGATCAATGAAGAGACTGTACCACGTATCTGATCAATGATGGGACTGTACCCCTGCACTGATCAATGATGTGACTGTACCCCTGCACTGATCAATGACGGACTGTACCCCTGCACTGATCAATGAAGAGACTGTAACTCTGCACTGATCAATGATGGGACTGTACCTCTGCACTGATCAATGATGGACTGTACCTCTGCACTGATCAATGATGGGACTGTCCCCCTGCACTGATCAATGATGTGACTGTACCCCTGCACTGATCAATGATGGGACTGGAACCCTGCACTGATCAATAATGTGACTGTACCACTTATCTGATCAATGATGGGACTGTACTCCTGCACTGATCAATGACATACTGTACCCCTGCACTGATCAATGATGGACTGTACCCCTGCACTGATCAATGATGGACTGTACCCCTGCACTGATCAATGATTGGACTGCACCCCTGCACCGATCAATGATGGGACTGTACCCCTGCACCGATCAATGATGGCACTGTACCCCTGCACTGATCAATGATGGACTGTACCACTGCACTGATCAATGATGGGACTGTACCCCTGCAATGATCAATGATGGGACTGTACCCATGCACTGATCAAAGATGGGACTGTACCCCTGCACTGATCAATGATGGGACTGTATCACTGCACTGAACAATGATGGGATTGTACCCCTGCAACGATCAATGACGGACTGTACCCCTGCACTGATCAATGATGGACTGTACCCCTGCACTGATCAATGATGGGACTGTATCGCTGCACTGATCAATGATGGGACTGTACCCCTGCACTGATCAATGATGGACTGTACCCCTGCACTGATCAATGATGGACTGTACCCCTGCACTGATCAATGATTGGACTGCACCCCTGCACCGATCAATGATGGGACTGTACCCCTGCACCGATCAATGAAGGACTGTACTCCTGCACTGATCAATGACATACTGTACCCCTGCACTGATCAATGATGGACTGTACCCCTGCACTGATCAATGATGGACTGTACCCCTGCACTGATCAATGATTGGACTGCACCCCTGCACCGATCAATGATGGGACTGTACCCCTGCACCGATCAATGATGGCACTGTACCCCTGCACTGATCAATGATGGACTGTACCCCTGCACTGATCAATGATGGGACTGTACCCCTGCAATGATCAATGACGGACTGTACCCATGCACTGATCAAAGATGGGACTGTACCCCTGCACTGATCAATGATGGGACTGTATCGCTGCACTGAACAATGATGGGATTGTACCCCTGCAACGATCAATGACGGACTGTACCCCTGCACTGATCAATGATGGGACTGTACCCATGCACTGAGCAATGATAGGACTGTATCCCTGCACTGATCAATAATGGGACTGTACCCCTGCACTGATCAATGATGGGACTGCACCCCTGCACCGATCAATGATGGGACTGTACCCCTGCACCGATCAATGATGGGACTGTACCCCTGCACTGATCATTGATGGGACTGTACCCCTGCACTGATCAATGATGGGACTGTACCCCTGCAATGATCAATGACGGACTGTACCCATGCACTGATCAATGATGGGACTGTACCCCTACACTGATCAATGATGGACTGTACCCCTGCACTGATCAATTTTGGGACTGTATCGCTGCACTGAACAATGATGGGATTGTACCCCTGCAACGATCAATGACGGACTGTACCCCTGCACTGATCAATGATGGGACTGTACCCATGCACTGATCAATGATAGGACTGTACCTCTGCACTGATCAATAATGGGACTGTATCCCTGCACTGATCAATAATGGGACTGTACCCCTGCACTGATCAATCATGGGACTATACCCCTGCACTGATCAATGATGGACTGTACCCCTGCACTGATCAATGATGGGATTGCACCCGTGCACTGATCAATGATGGGACTGTACCCCTGCACTGATCAATGATGGGACTGTACCCCTGCAATGATCAATGACGGACTGTACCCATGCACTGATCAATGATGGGACTGTACCCCTACACTGATCAATGATGGACTGTGCCCCTGCACTGATCAATGATGGGACTGTATCGCTGCACTGAACAATGATGGGATTGTACCCCTGCAACGATCAATGACGGACTGTACCCCTGCACTGATCAATGATGGGACTGTTCCCATGCACTGATCAATGATAGGACTGTACCCCTGCACTGATCAATAATGGGACTGTATCCCTGCACTGATCAATCATGGGACTGTACCCCTGCACTGATCAATAATTGGACTATACCCCTGCACTGATCAATGATCTGGACTGTACCCCTGCACTGATCAATGATGGGACTGTACCCCTGCACTGATCAATAATGTGACTGTACCACTTATTTGATCAATGATGGGACTGTACCCCTGCACTGATCAATGATGTGACTGTACCCCTGCACTGATCAATGATGGACTGTACCCCTGCACTCATCAATGAAGAGACTGTAACCCTGCACTGATCAATGATGGGACTGTACCCCTGCACTGATCAATGATGTGACTCTACCCCTGCACTGATCAATGACGGACTGTACAGCTGCACTGATCAATGATGTGACTGTACCCCTGCATAGATGAATGACGGAATGTAACTCTGCACTGATCAATGATGGGATTGTACTCCTGCACTGATCAATGATGTGACTGTACCCCTGCACTGATCAATGATGGGCTGTACCCCTGCACTAATCAATGACGGACTGTACCCCTGCACTGATCAATGATGTGACTGTACCCCTGCACTGATCAATGATGGGCTGTACCCCTGCACTAATCAATGATGGGATTGTACCCCTGCACTGATCAATGCTGGGACTGTACCCCTGCACTGATCAATGATGGGACTGTAACGCTGCACTGATCAATGAAGAGACTGTACCACGTATCTGACCAATGATGGGACTGTACCCCTGCACTGATCAATGATGTGACTGTACCCCTGCACTGATCAATGACGGACTGTACCCCTGCACTGATCAATGAAGAGACTGTAACTCTGCACTGATCAATGATGGGACTGTACCCCTGCAACGATCAATGACGGACTGTACCCGTGCACTGATCAATGAAGAGACTGTACCACTTATCTGATCAATGATGGGACTGTACCCCTGCACTGATCAATGATGTGACTGTACCCCTGCACTGATCAATGACGGACTGTACCCCTGCACTGATCAAAGAAGAGACTGTAACTCTGCACTGATCACTGATGGGACTGTACCCCTGCACTGATCAAAGAAGAGACTGTAACTCTGCACTGATCAATGATGGGACTGTACCTCTGCACTGATCAATGATAGACCGTACCTCTGCACTGATCAATGATGGGACTGTACCCCTGCACTGATCAATGATGTGACTGTACCCCTGCACTGATCAATGATGGGACTGTAACCCTGCACTGATCAATGAAGAGACTGTACCACGTATCTGATCAATGATGGGACTGTACCCCTGCACTGATCAATGATGTGACTGTACCCCTGCACTGATCAATGATGTGATTGTACCCCTGCACTGATCAATGACGGACTGTACCCCTGCACTGATCAATGAAGAGACTGTAACTCTGCACTGATCAATGATGGGACTGTACCCCTGCACTGATCAATGATGGACTGTACCTCTGCACTGATCAATGATGGGACTGTACCCCTGCACTGATCAATGATGTGACTGTACCCCTGCACTGATCAATGATGGGACTGTAACCCTGCACTGATCAATAATGTGACTGTACCACTTATCTGATCAATGATGGGACTGTACCCCTGCACTGATCAATGATGTGACTGTGCCACTGCACTGATCAATGACGGACTGTACCCCTGCACTGATCAAAGAAGAGACTGTAACTCTGCACTGATCACTGATGGGACTGTACCCCTGCACTGATCAAAGAAGAGACTGTAACTCTGCACTGATCAATGATGGGACTGTACCTCTGCACTGATCAATGATAGACCGTACCTCTGCACTGATCAATGATGGGACTGTACCCCTGCACTGATCAATGATGTGACTGTACCCCTGCACTGATCAATGATGGGACTGTAACCCTGCACTGATCAATGATGGGACTGTATCGCTGCACTGAACAATGATGGGATTGTACCCCTGCAACGATCAATGACGGACTGTACCCCTGCACTGATCAATGATGGGACTGTACCCATGCACTGAGCAATGATAGGACTGTATCCCTGCACTGATCAATAATGGGACTGTACCCCTGCACTGATCAATGATGGGACTGCACCCCTGCACCGATCAATGATGGGACTGTACCCCTGCACCAATCAATGATGGGACTGTACCCTTGCACTGATCATTGATGGGACTGTACCCCTGCACTGATCAATGATGGGACTGTACCCCTGCAATGATCAATGACGGACTGTACCCATGCACTGATCAATGATGGGACTGTACCCCTACACTGATCAATGATGGACTGTACCCCTGCACTGATCAATTTTGGGACTGTATCGCTGCACTGAACAATGATGGGATTGTACCCCTGCAACGATCAATGACGGACTGTACCCCTGCACTGATCAATGATGGGACTGTACCCATGCACTGATCAATGATAGGACTGTACCTCTGCACTGATCAATAATGGGACTGTATCCCTGCACTGATCAATAATGGGACTGTACCCCTGCACTGATCAATCATGGGACTATACCCCTGCACTGATCAATGATGGACTGTACCCCTGCACTGATCAATGATGGGATTGCACCCGTGCACTGATCAATGATGGGACTGTACCCCTGCACTGATCAATGATGGGACTGTACCCCTGCAATGATCAATGACGGACTGTACCCATGCACTGATCAATGATGGGACTGTACCCCTACACTGATCAATGATGGACTGTGCCCCTGCACTGATCAATGATGGGACTGTATCGCTGCACTGAACAATGATGGGATTGTACCCCTGCAACGATCAATGACGGACTGTACCCCTGCACTGATCAATGATGGGACTGTTCCCATGCACTGATCAATGATAGGACTGTACCCCTGCACTGATCAATAATGGGACTGTATCCCTGCACTGATCAATCATGGGACTGTACCCCTGCACTGATCAATAATTGGACTATACCCCTGCACTGATCAATGATCTGGACTGTACCCCTGCACTGATCAATGATGGGACTGTACCCCTGCACTGATCAATAATGTGACTGTACCACTTATTTGATCAATGATGGGACTGTACCCCTGCACTGATCAATGATGTGACTGTACCCCTGCACTGATCAATGATGGACTGTACCCCTGCACTCATCAATGAAGAGACTGTAACCCTGCACTGATCAATGATGGGACTGTACCCCTGCACTGATCAATGATGTGACTCTACCCCTGCACTGATCAATGACGGACTGTACAGCTGCACTGATCAATGATGTGACTGTACCCCTGCATAGATGAATGACGGAATGTAACTCTGCACTGATCAATGATGGGATTGTACTCCTGCACTGATCAATGATGTGACTGTACCCCTGCACTGATCAATGATGGGCTGTACCCCTGCACTGATCAATGACGGACTGTACCCCTGCACTGATCAATGATGTGACTGTACCCCTGCACTGATCAATGATGGGCTGTACCCCTGCACTAATCAATGATGGGATTGTACCCCTGCACTGATCAATGCTGGGACTGTACCGCTGCACTGATCAATGATGGGACTGTAACGCTGCACTGATCAATGAAGAGACTGTACCACGTATCTGACCAATGATGGGACTGTACCCCTGCACTGATCAATGATGTGACTGTACCCCTGCACTGATCAATGACGGACTGTACCCCTGCACTGATCAATGAAGAGACTGTAACTCTGCACTGATCAATGATGGGACTGTACCCCTGCAACGATCAATGACGGACTGTACCCGTGCACTGATCAATGAAGAGACTGTACCACTTATCTGATCAATGATGGGACTGTACCCCTGCACTGATCAATGATGTGACTGTACCCCTGCACTGATCAATGACGGACTGTACCCCTGCACTGATCAAAGAAGAGACTGTAACTCTGCACTGATCACTGATGGGACTGTACCCCTGCACTGATCAAAGAAGAGACTGTAACTCTGCACTGATCAATGATGGGACTGTACCTCTGCACTGATCAATGATAGACCGTACCTCTGCACTGATCAATGATGGGACTGTACCCCTGCACTGATCAATGATGTGACTGTACCCCTGCACTGATCAATGATGGGACTGTAACCCTGCACTGATCAATGAAGAGACTGTACCACGTATCTGATCAATGATGGGACTGTACCCCTGCACTGATCAATGATGTGACTGTACCCCTGCACTGATCAATGATGTGATTGTACCCCTGCACTGATCAATGACGGACTGTACCCCTGCACTGATCAATGAAGAGACTGTAACTCTGCACTGATCAATGATGGGACTGTACCCCTGCACTGATCAATGATGGACTGTACCTCTGCACTGATCAATGATGGGACTGTACCCCTGCACTGATCAATGATGTGACTGTACCCCTGCACTGATCAATGATGGGACTGTAACCCTGCACTGATCAATAATGTGACTGTACCACTTATCTGATCAATGATGGGACTGTACCCCTGCACTGATCAATGATGTGACTGTGCCACTGCACTGATCAATGACGGACTGTACCCCTGCACTGATCAAAGAAGAGACTGTAACTCTGCACTGATCACTGATGGGACTGTACCCCTGCACTGATCAAAGAAGAGACTGTAACTCTGCACTGATCAATGATGGGACTGTACCTCTGCACTGATCAATGATAGACCGTACCTCTGCACTGATCAATGATGGGACTGTACCCCTGCACTGATCAATGATGTGACTGTACCCCTGCACTGATCAATGATGGGACTGTAACCCTGCACTGATCAATGAAGAGACTGTACCACGTATCTGATCAATGATGGGACTGTACCCCTGCACTGATCAATGATGTGACTGTACCCCTGCACTGATCAATGACGGACTGTACCCCTGCACTGATCAATGAAGAGACTGTACCACTTATCTGATCAATGATGGGACTGTACCCCTGCACTGATCAATGATGTGATTGTACCCCTGCACTGATCAATGACGGACTGTACCCCTGCACTGATCAATGAAGAGACTGTAACTCTGCACTGATCAATGATGGGACTGTACCCCTGCATTGATCAATGATGGACTGTACCTCTGCACTGATCAATGATGGGACTGTACCCCTGCACTGATCAATGATGTGACTGTACCCCTGCACTGATCAATGATGGGACTGTAACCCTGCACTGATCAATAATGTGACTGTACCACTTATCTGATCAATGATGGGACTGTACCCCTGCACTGATCAATGATGTGACTGTGCCACTGCACTGATCAATGATGGGACTGTACCCGTGCACTGAGCAATGATGCGACTGTAACCCTGCACTGATCAATGACGGACTGTGCCACTGCACTGACCAATGATGGGACTGTACCCCTGCACTGATCAATGACGGACTGTGCCACTGCACTGATCAATGATGGGACTGTACCCGTGCACTGATCAATGATGTGACTGTAACCCTGCACTGATCAATGATGCGACTGTACCCCTGCATTGATCTATGATGGGATTGTACGCCTGCTCTGATCAATGACGGACTGTGCCACTGCACTGATCAATGATGGACTGTACCCATGCACTGATCAATGATGGGACTGCACCCCTGCACTGATCAATGAAGGACTGTACTCCTGCACTGATCAATGACAGACTGTACCCCTGCACTGATCAATGATGGACTGTACCCCTGCACTGATCAATGATGGACTGTACCCCTGCACTGATCAATGATTGGACTGCACCCCTACACCGATCAATGATGGGACTGTACCCCTGCACCGATCAATGATGGCACTGTACCCCTGCACTGATCAATGATGGACTGTACCCCTGCACTGATCAATGATGGGACTGTACCCCTGCAATGATCAATGACGGACTGTACCCATGCACTGATCAAAGATGGGACTGTACCCCTACACTGATCAATGATGGACTGTACCCCTGCACTGATCAATGATGGGACTGTATCGCTGCACTGAACAATGATGGGATTGTACCCCTGCAACGATCAATGACGGACTGTACCCCTGCACTGATCAATGATGGGACTGTACCCATGCACTGAGCAATGATAGGACTGTATCCCTGCACTGATCAATAATGGGACTGTACCCCTGCACTGATCAATGATGGGACTGCACCCCTGCACCGATCATTGATGGGACTGTACTCCTGCACCGATCAATGATGGGACTGTACCCCTGCACTGATCATTGATGGGACTGTACCCCTGCACTGATCAATGATGGGACTGTACCCCTGCAATGATCAATGACGGACTGTACCCATGCACTGATCAATGATGGGACTGTACCCCTACACTGATCAATGATGGACTGTACCCCTGCACTGATCAATGATGGACTGTATCGCTGCACTGAACAATGATGGGATTGTACCCCTGGACTGATCAATGACGGACTGTACCCCTGCACTGATCAATGATGGGACTGTACCCATGCACTGATCAATGATAGGACTGTACCTCTGCACTGATCAATAATGGGACTGTATGCCTGCACTGATCAATAATGGGACTGTACCCCTGCACTGATCAATCATGGGACTATACCCCTGCACTGATCAATGACGGACTGTACCCCTGCACTGATCAATGATGGGATTGCACCCGTGCACTGATCAATGATGGGACTGTACCCCTGCACTGATCAATGATGGGACTGTACCCCTGCAATGATCAATGACGGACTGTACCCATGCACTGATCAATGATGGGACTGTACCCCTACACTGATCAATGATGGACTGTACCCCTGCACTGATCAATGATGGGACTGTATCGCTGCACTGAACAATGATGGGACTGTACCCCTGCACTGATCAATAATGGGACTGTATCCCTGCACTGATCAATCATGGGACTGTACCCCTGCACTGATCAATAATTGGACTATACCCCTGCACTGATCAATGATGTGACTGTACCCCTGCACTGATCAATGATGGGACTGTACCCCTGCACTGATCAATAATGTGACTGTACCACTTATTTGATCAATGATGGGACTGTACCCCTGCACTGATCCATGATGTGACTGTACCCCTGCACTGATCAATGATGGACTGTACCCCTGCACTCATCAATGAAGAGACTGTAACCCTGCACTGATCAATGATGGGACTGTATCCTGCACTGATCAATGATGTGACTCTACCCCTGCACTGATCAATGACGGACTGTACAGCTGCACTGATCAATGATGTGACTGTACCCCTGCATAGATGAATGACGGAATGTAACTCTGCACTGATCAATGATGGGATTGTACTCCTGCACTGATCAATGATGTGACTGTACCCCTGCACTGATCAATGATGGGCTGTACCCCTGCACTGATCAATGACGGACTGTACCCCTGCACTGATCAATGATGTGACTGTACCCCTGCACTGATCAATGATGGGCTGTACCCCTGCACTAATCAATGATGGGTTTGTACCCCTGCACTGATCAATGCTGGGACTGAATCCCTGCACTGATCAATGACGGACTGTACCCCTGCACTGATCCATGATGAGACTGTACCCCTGAAATGATTGTTGATGCGACTGTACCCCTGCACTGATCAATGACGGACTGTACCCCTGCACTGATCAATGATGGATTGTATCCCTGCACTGATCAATGAAGAGACTGTAACCCTGCACTGATCAATGATGGGACTGTACCCCTCCACTGATCAATGATGTGACTGTACCCCTGCACTGATCAATGACGGACTGTCCAGCTGCACTGATCAATG
The DNA here is from genome assembly GCF_044704955.1 of Pristiophorus japonicus. Lineage (NCBI taxonomy): Eukaryota > Metazoa > Chordata > Chondrichthyes > Pristiophoridae > Pristiophorus > Pristiophorus japonicus. Next base: position 70,699,340 of record NC_091992.1, on the reverse strand, counting down.
ATGTGACTGTACCCCTGCACAGATGAATGACGGAATGTAAATCTGCACTGATCAATGATGGGATTGTACCCCTGCACTGATCAATGATGTGACTGTACCCCTGCACTGATCAAGATGGGCTGTACCCCTGCACTGATCAATGACGGACTGTACCCCTGCACTGATCAATGATGTGACTGTACCCCTGCACTGATCAATGATGGGCTGTACCCCTGCACTAATCAATGATGGGATTGTACCCCTGCACTGATCAATGACGGACTGTACCCCTGCACTGATCCATGATGAGACTGTACCCCTAAAATGATTGTTGATGCGACTGTACCCCTGCACTGATCAATGACGGACTGTACCCCTGCACTGATCAATGATGGATTGTATCCCTGCACTGATCAATGAAGAGACTGCAACCCTGCACTGATCAATGATGGGACTGTACCCCTCCACTGATCAATGATGTGACTGTACCCCTGCACTGATCAATGATGGGCTGTACCCCTGCACTAATCAATGATGGGATTGTACCCCTGCACTGATCAATGATGGGATTGTACGCCTTCACTGATCAATGACGGAATGTAACCCTGGACTGATCAATGGTGTGACTGTACCCCTGCACTGATCAATGATATGACTGTACCCCTGCACTGATCAATTATGGGCTGTACCCATGCACTGATGAATGACGGACTGTACCCCTGCACTGATCAATGAAGGGACTGTACCCGTGCACTGATCAATGATGGGACTGTACCCCTGCACTGATCAATGATGGGACTGTACCCCTGCACTGATCAATGATGGGATTGCACCCGTGCACTGATCACTGATGGGACTGTACCCCTGCACTGATCAATGATGGGACTGTACCCCTGCAATGATCAATGACGGACTGTACCCATGCACTGATCAATGATGGGACTGTACCCCTACACTGATCAATGATGGACTGTACCCCTGCACTGATCAATGATGGGACTGTATCGCTGCACTGAACAATGATGGGACTGTACCCCTGCACTGATCAATAATGGGACTGTATCCCTGCACTGATCAATCATGGGACTGTACCCCTGCACTGATCAATAATTGGACTATACCCCTGCACTGATCAATGATGTGACTGTACCCCTGCACTGATCAATGATGGGACTGTACCCCTGCACTGATCAATAATGTGACTGTACCACTTATTTGATCAATGATGGGACTGTACCCCTGCACTGATCAATGATGTGACTGTACCCCTGCACTGATCAATGATGGACTGTACCCCTGCACTCATCAATGAAGAGACTGTAACCCTGCACTGATCAATGATGGGACTGTACCCCTGCACTGATCAATGATGTGACTCTACCCCTGCACTGATCAATGACGGACTGTACAGCTGCACTGATCAATGATGTGACTGTACCCCTGCATAGATGAATGACGGAATGTAATTCTGCACTGATCAATGATGGGATTGTACTCCTGCACTGATCAATGATGTGACTGTACCCCTGCACTGATCAATGATGGGCTGTACCCCTGCACTGATCAATGACGGACTGTACCCCTGCACTGATCAATGATGTGACTGTACCCCTGCACTGATCAATGATGGGCTGTACCCCTGCACTAATCAATGATGGGTTTGTACCCCTGCACTGATCAATGCTGGGACTGTATCCCTGCACTGATCAATGACGGACTGTACCCCTGCACTGATCCATGATGAGACTGTACCCCTGAAATGATTGTTGATGCGACTGTACCCCTGCACTGATCAATGACGGACTGTACCCCTGCACTGATCAATGATGGATTGTATCCCTGCACTGATCAATGAAGAGACTGTAACCCTGCACTGATCAATGATGGGACTGTACCCCTCCACTGATCAATGATGTGACTGTACCCCTGCACTGATCAATGACGGACTGTCCAGCTGCACTGATCAATGATGTGACTGTACCCCTGCACAGATGAATGACGGAATGTAAATCTGCACTGATCAATGATGGGATTGTACCCCTGCAGTGATCAGTGATGTGACTGTACCCCTGCACTGATCAATGATGGGCTGTACCCCTGCACTGATCAATGACGGACTGTACCCCTGCACTGATCAATGATGTGACTGTACCCCTGCACTGATCAATGATGGGCTGTACCCCTGCACTAATCAATGATGGGATTGTACCCCTGCACTGATCAATGACGGACTGTACCCCTGCACTGATCCATGATGAGACTGTACCCCTAAAATGATTGTTGATGCGACTGTACCCCTGCACTGATCAATGACGGACTGTACCCCTGCACTGATCAATGGTGGATTGTATCCCTGCACTGATCAATGAAGAGACTGCAACCCTGCACTGATCAATGATGGGACTGTACCCCTCCACTGATCAATGATGTGACTGTACCCCTGCACTGATCAATGACGGACTGTACAGCTGCACTGATCAATGATGTGACTGTACCCCTGCACAGATGAATGACGGAATGTACCCCTGCACTGATCAATGATGGGATTGTACGCCTTCACTGATCAATGACGGAATGTAACCCTGGACTGATCAATGGTGTGACTGTACCCCTGCACTGATCAATGATATGACTGTACCCCTGCACTGATCAATTATGGGCTGTACCCATGCACTGATGAATGACGGACTGTACCCCTGCACTGATCAATGAAGGGACTGTACCCGTGCACTGATCAATGATGGGACTGTACCCCTGCACTGATCAATGATGGGACTGCACCCCTGCACTGATCAATGATGGGACTGTACCATGGCACTGATCAATGATGGGACTGTACCCCTGCACTGATCAGTTGCGGACTGTACCCCTGAACTGATCAATAATGGGACTGTACTCTTGCACTGATCAATGCTGGGACTGTAGCCCTACACTGATCAATCATGGGACTGTACCCCTGCACTGATCAATGATGGGATTGTACCCCTGCACTGATCAATGATGGGACTGTACCCCTGCACTGATCAATGATGGGACTGTGCCCCTGCACTGATCAATGATGGGATTGTACTCCTGCACTGATCAATGCTGGGACTGTATCCCTGCACTGATCAATGACGGACTGTACCCCTGCACTGATCCATGATGAGACTGTACCCCTGAACTGATTGTTGATGCGACTGTACCCCTGCACTGATCAATGACGGACTATACCCCTGCACTGATCAATGACGGACTGTACCCCTGCACTGATCAATGACTGGACTGTACCGCTGCACCGATCAATGATGGGACTGTACCCCTGCACTGATCATTGATGGGACTGTACCCCTGCACTGATCAATGAAGGTACTGTACCACTGCACCGATCAATGATGGGACTGTAACCCCGCACTGATCATTGATGGGACTGTACCCCTGCACTGATCAATGACGGACTGTACCCCTGCACTGATCAATGACGGACTGTACCCCTGCAACGATCAATGACGGACTGTACCTCTGCACTGATCAATGATGGAACTGTACCCATGCACTGATCAATGATCGAACTGTACCCGTGCACTGATCAATGATGGGACTGTACCCCTGCACTGATCAATGATGGGACTGCACCCCTGCACTGATCAATGATGGGAAAGTACCCCTGCACTGATCATTGATGGGACTGTAACCCTGCACCGATCAATGACGGACTGTACAGCTGCACTGATCAATGATGTGACTGTACCCCTGCACTGATGAATGACGGAATGTAAACCTGCACTGAGCAATGATGGGATTGTACGCCTTCACTGACCAATGGCGGAATGTAACCCTGGACTGATCAATGGTGTGACTGTACCCCTGCACTGATCAATGATGGGCTGTACCCCTGCACTGATCAATGACGGACTGTACCCCTGCACTGATCAATGAAGGGACTGTACCCGTGCACTGATCAATTGTGTGACTGTACCCCTGCACTGATCAATAATGGGACTGTACCACAGCACTGATCAATGATGGGACTGTACCCCTGCACTGATGAATGACAGACTGTACTGCTGCACTGACCAATGATGGGACTGTACCCCTGCACTGATCAATGATGGGACTGCAATCCTACACTGATCAGTGATGGCACTGTGCCACTGCACTGATCAATGATGGACTGTACCCGTGCACTGATCAATGATGGGACTATACTCCTGCACTGATCATTGATGAGACTGTACCCCTACACTGATCAATGATGGGACTGAAGCCCTGCACTGATCAATGATGGGACTGTACCCCTGCAGTTAGCAATGATGGGACTGTGCCCCTGCACTTATCAATGATGGGACTGTACCCCTGCACTGATCAATAATGGGACTGTACTCCTGCACTGATCAATGATGTGACTGTACCCCCGCACTGATCAATGATGGGACTGTAACCCTGCACTGATCAATGACGGACTGTACCCTGCACTGATCAATGACTGGACTGTACCGCTGTACCGATCAATGATGGGACTGTACCCCTGCACTGATCAATAATGTGACTGTACCACCTATCTGATCAATGATGCGACTGTACCCCTGCACTGATCAATGACGGACTGTACCCCTGCACTGATCAATGAAGAGACTGTAACCCTGCACTGATCAATGATGGGACTGTACCCCTGCACTGATCAATGATGTGACTCTACCCCTGCACTGATCAATGACGGACTGTACAGCTGCACTGATCAATGATGTGACTGTACCCCTGCACAGATGAATGACGGAATGTAACCCTGCACTGATCAATGATGGGATTGTACGCCTTCACTGATCAATGACGGAATGTAACCCTGGACTGATCAATGGTGTGACTGTACCCCTGCACTGATCAATGATGTGACTGTACCCCTGCACTGATCAATGAAGGGACTGTACCCGTGCACTGATCAATGATGGGACTGTACCCCTGCACTGATCAATGACGGACTGTACCCCTGCACTGATCAATGACGGACTGTACCCCTGCAACGATCAATGACGGACTGTACCCCTGCACTGATCAATGATGGGATTGTACCCAAGCACTGATCAATGATAGGACTGTACCCGTGCACTGATCAATGATGGGACTGTACCCCTGCACTGATCAATGATGGGACTGTACCCCTGCACTGATCAATGATGGGAAAGTACCCCTGCACTGATCATTGATGTGACTGTACCCCTGCACTGATCAATGATGGGCTGTACCCCTGCACTGATCAATGACGGACTGTACCCCTGCACTGATCAATGATGTGACTGTACCCCTGCACTGATCAATGATGGGCTGTACCCCTGCACTAATCAATGATGGGATTGTACCCCTGCACTGATCAATGACGGACTGTACCCCTGCACTGATCCATGATGAGACTGTACCCCTAAAATGATTGTTGATGCGACTGTACCCCTGCACTGATCAATGACGGACTGTACCCCTGCACTGATCAATGATGGATTGTATCCCTGCACTGATCAATGAAGAGACTGCAACCCTGCACTGATCAATGATGGGACTGTACCCCTCCACTGATCAATGATGTGACTGTACCCCTGCACTGATCAATGACGGACTGTACAGCTGCACTGATCAATGATGTGACTGTACCCCTGCACAGATGAATGACGGAATGTACCCCTGCACTGATCAATGATGGGATTGTACGCCTTCACTGATCAATGACGGAATGTAACCCTGGACTGATCAATGGTGTGACTGTACCCCTGCACTGATCAATGATATGACTGTACCCCTGCACTGATCAATTATGGGCTGTACCCATGCACTGATGAATGACGGACTGTACCCCTGCACTGATCAATGAAGGGACTGTACCCGTGCACTGATCAATGATGGGACTGTACCCCTGCACTGATCAATGATGGGACTGCACCCCTGCACTGATCAATGATGGGACTGTACCATGGCACTGATCAATGATGGGACTGTACCCCTGCACTGATCAGTTGCGGACTGTACCCCTGAACTGATCAATAATGGGACTGTACTCTTGCACTGATCAATGCTGGGACTGTAGCCCTGCACTGATCAATCATGGGACTGTACCCCTGCACTGATCAATGATGGGATTGTACCCCTGCACTGATCAATGATGGGACTGTACCCCTGCACTGATCAATGATGGGACTGTGCCCCTGCACTGATCAATGATGGGATTGTACTCCTGCACTGATCAATGCTGGGACTGTATCCCTGCACTGATCAATGACGGACTGTACCCCTGCACTGATCCATGATGAGACTGTACCCCTGAACTGATTGTTGATGCGACTGTACCCCTGCACTGATCAATGACGGACTATACCCCTGCACTGATCAATGACGGACTGTACCCCTGCACTGATCAATGACTGGACTGTACCGCTGCACCGATCAATGATGGGACTGTACCCCTGCACTGATCATTGATGGGACTGTACCCCTGCACTGATCAATGAAGGTACTGTACCACTGCACCGATCAATGATGGGACTGTAACCCCGCACTGATCATTGATGGGACTGTACCCCTGCACTGATCAATGACGGACTGTACCCCTGCACTGATCAATGACGGACTGTACCCCTGCAACGATCAATGACGGACTGTACCTCTGCACTGATCAATGATGGGACTGTACCCATGCACTGATCAATGATCGAACTGTACCCGTGCACTGATCAATGATGGGACTGTACCCCTGCACTGATCAATGATGGGACTGCAATCCTACACTGATCAGTGATGGCACTGTGCCACTGCACTGATCAATGATGGACTGTACCCGTGCACTGATCAATGATGGGACTATACTCCTGCACTGATCATTGATGAGACTGTACCCCTACACTGATCAATGATGGGACTGAAGCCCTGCACTGATCAATGATGGGACTGTACCCCTGCAGTTAGCAATGATGGGACTGTGCCCCTGCACTGATCAATGATGGGACTGTACCCCTGCACTGATCAATAATGGGACTGTACTCCTGCACTGATCAATGATGTGACTGTACCCCCGCACTGATCAATGATGGGACTGTAACCCTGCACTGATCAATGACGGACTGTACCCTGCACTGATCAATGACTGGACTGTACCGCTGTACCGATCAATGATGGGACTGTACCCCTGCACTGATCAATAATGTGACTGTACCACCTATCTGATCAATGATGCGACTGTACCCCTGCACTGATCAATGACGGACTGTACCCCTGCACTGATCAATGAAGAGACTGTAACCCTGCACTGATCAATGATGGGACTGTACCCCTGCACTGATCAATGATGTGACTCTACCCCTGCACTGATCAATGACGGACTGTACAGCTGCACTGATCAATGATGTGACTGTACCCCTGCACAGATGAATGACGGAATGTAACCCTGCACTGATCAATGATGGGATTGTACGCCTTCACTGATCAATGACGGAATGTAACCCTGGACTGATCAATGGTGTGACTGTACCCCTGCACTGATCAATGATGTGACTGTACCCCTGCACTGATCAATGAAGGGACTGTACCCGTGCACTGATCAATGATGGGACTGTACCCCTGCACTGATCAATGACGGACTGTACCCCTGCACTGATCAATGACGGACTGTACCCCTGCAACGATCAATGACGGACTGTACCCCTGCACTGATCAATGATGGGATTGTACCCAAGCACTGATCAATGATAGGACTGTACCCGTGCACTGATCAATGATGGGACTGTACCCCTGCACTGATCAATGATGGGACTGTACCCCTGCACTGATCAATGATGGGAAAGTACCCCTGCACTGATCATTGATGGGACTGTAACCCTGCACCGATCAATGATGGGAATGTACCCCTGCACTGATCAATGATGTGACTGTACCCCTGCACTGATCAATGACGGACTGTACAGCTGCACTGATCAATGATGTGACGTGTAGTGAGTTGGTCTTACCGCAGGGAAAGGGTCCACAGCCAGATAGGGAATGGAAGACCAGCAGGAAGAGCAGTGCAAGGAAGGTAGTGCAGGGGTCCCCTGTGGTCATCCCCCTGCAAAACAGATACACTGCTTTGAGTGCTGTTGAGGGGGATGACTCATCAGGGGAGGGCAGCAGCAGCCAAGTTCATGGCACCATGGCTGGCTCTGCTGCACAGGAGGGCAAGAAAAAGAGTGGGAGAGCGATAGTGATAGGGGATTCAATTGTGAGGGGAATAGATAGGCGTTTCTGCGGCCGCAACCGAGACTCCAGGATGGTATGTTGCCTCCCTGGTGCAAGGGTCAAGGATGTCTCGGAGCGGGTGCAGGACATTCTGAAATGGGAGGGAGAACAGCCAGTTGTCATGGTGCACATTGGTACCAACGACATAGGTAAAAAAAGGGATGAGGTCCTACGAAACGAATTTAAGGAGCTAGGAGCTAAATTAAAAAGTAGGACCTCAAAAGTAGTAATCTCGGGATTGCTACCAGTGCCACGTGATAGTCAGAGTAGGAATCGCAGGATAGCGCAGATGAATACATGGCTTGAGCAGTGGTGCAGCAGGGAGGGATTCAAATTCCTGGGGCATTGGGACCGGTTCTGGGGGAGGTGGGACCAGTACAAACCGGACGGTCTGCACCTGGGCAGGACCGGAACCAATGTCCTAGGGGGAGTGTTTGCTAGTGCTGTTGGGGAGGATTTAAACTAATATGGCAGGGGGATGGGAACCAATGCAGGGAGAGAGAGGGAAACAAAAAGGAGACAAAAGCAAAAGACAGAAAGGAGATGAGGAAAAGTGGAGGGCAGAGAAACCCAAGGCAAAGAACAAAAAGGGCCACTGTACAGCATAATTCTAAAAGGACAAAGGGTGTTAATAAAACAAGCCTGAAGGCTTTGTGTCTTAATGCAAGGAGTATCCGCAATAAGGTGGATGAATTAATTGTGCAAATAGATGTTAACAAATATGATGTGATTGGGATTACGGAGACGTGGCTCCAGGATGATCAGGGCTGGGAACTCAACATTCAGGGGTATTCAACATTCAGGAAGGATAGAATAAAAGGAAAAGGAGGTGGGGTAGCATTGCTGGTTAAAGAGGAGATTAATGCAATAGTTAGGAAAGACATTAGCTTGGATGATGTGGAATCTATATGGGTAGAGCTGCAGAACACCAAAGGGCAAAAAACGTTAGTAGGAGTTGTGTACAGACCTCCAAACAGTAATAGGGATGTTGGGGAGGGCATCAAACAGGAAATTAGGGGTGCATGCAATAAAGGTGTAGCAGTTATAATGGGTGACTTTAATATGCACATAGATTGGGCTAGCCAAACTGGAAGCAATACGGTGGAGGAGGATTTCCTGGAGTGCATAAGGGATGGTTTTCTAGACCAATATGTTGAGGAACCAACTAGGGGGGAGGCCATCTTAGACTGGGTGTTGTGTAATGAGAGAGGATTAATTAGCAATCTCATTGTGCGAGGCCCCTTGGGGAAGAGTGACCAAATATGGTGGAATTCTGCATTAGGATGGAGAATGAAACAGTAATTTCAGAGACCATGGTCCAGAACTTAAAGAAGGCTAACTTTGAAGGTATGAGGCGTGAATTGGCTAGGATAGATTGGCGAATGATACTTAGGGGGTTGACTGTGGATGGGCAATGGCAGACATTTAGAGACCGCATGGATGAATTACAACAATTATACATTCCTGTCTGGCGTAAAAATAAAAAAGGGAAGGTGGCTCAACCGTGGCTATCTAGGGAAATCAGGGATAGTATTAAAGCCAAGGAAGTGGCATACAAATTGGCCAGAAATAGCAGCGAACCTGGGGACTGGGAGAAATTTAGAACTCAGCAGAGGAGGACAAAGGGTTTGATTAGGGCAGGGAAAATGGAGTACGAGAAGAAGCTTGCAGGGAACATTAAGGCGGATTGCAAAAGTTTCTATAGGTATGTAAAGAGAAAAAGGTTGGTGAAGACAAACGTAGGTCCCCTGCAGTCAGAATCAGGGGAAGTCATAACGGGGAACAAAGAAATGACAGACCAATTGAACAAGTACTTTGGTTCGGTATTCACTAAGGAGGATACAAACAACCTTCCAGATATAAAAGGGGTCAGAGGGTCTAGTAAGGAGGGGGAACTGAGGGAAATCTTTATTAGTCGGGAAATTGTGTTGGGGAAATTGATGGGATTGAAGGCCGATAAATCCCCAGGGCCTGATGGACTGCATCCTAGAGTATTTAAGGAGGTGGCCTTGGAAATAGCGGATGCATTGACAGTCATTTTCCAACATTCCATTGACTCTGGATCAGTTCCTATGGAGTGGAGTGTAGCCAATGTAACCCCACTTTTTAAAAAAGGAGGGAGAGAGAAAACAGGGAATTATAGACCGGTCAGCCTGACCTCAGTAGTGGGTAAAATAATGGAATCAATTATTAAGGATGTCATAGCAGTGCATCTGGAAAATGGTGACATGATAGGTCCAAGTCAGCATGGATTTGTGAAAGGGAAATCATGCTTGACAAATCTTCTGGAATTTTTTGAGGATGTTTCCAGTAAAGTGGACAAAGGAGAACCAGTTGATGTGGTATATTTGGACTTTCAGAAGGCTTTCGACAAGGTCCCACACAAGAGATTAATGTGCTAAGTTAAAGCACATGGGATTGGGGGTAGTGTGCTGACGTGGATTGAGAACTTGTTGTCAGACAGGAAGCAAAGAGTAGGAGTAAACGGGTACTTTTCAGAATGGCAGGCAGTGACTAGTGGAGTGACGCAAGGTTCTGTGCTGGGGCCCCAGCTGTTTACATTGTACATTAATGATTTAGACGAGGGGATTAAATGCAGTATCTCCAAATTTGCGGATGACACTAAGTTGGGTGGCAGTGTGAGCTGCGAGGAGGATGCTATTAGGCTGCAGAGTGACTTGGATAGGTTAGGTGAGTGGGCAAATGCATGGCAGATGAAGTATAATGTGGATAAATGTGAGGTTATCCACTTTGGTGGTAAAAACAGAGAGACAGACTATTATCTGAATGGTGACAGATTAGGAAAAGGGAAGGTGCAACGAGACCTGGGTGTCATGGTACATCAGTCATTGAAGGTTAGCATGCAGGTACAGCAGGCGGTTAAGAAAGCAAATGGCATGTTGGCCTTCATAGCGAGGGGATTTGAATACAGGGGCAGGGAGGTGTTGCTACAGTTGTACAGGGCCTTGGTGAGGCCACACCTGGAGTATTGTGTACAGTTTTGGTCTCCTAACTTGAGGAAGGACATTCTTGCTATTGAGGGAGTGCAGCGAAGGTTCACCAGACTGATTCCCGGGATGGCGGGACTGACCTATCAAGAAAGATTGGATCAACTGGGCTTGTATTCACTGGAGTTCAGAAGAATGAGAGGGGACCTCATAGAAACGTTTAAAATTCTGACGGGTTTAGACAGGTTAGATGCAGAAAGAATGTTCCCAATGTTGGGGAAGTCCAGAACCAGGGGTCACAGTCTGAGGATAAGGGGTAAGCCATTTAGGACCGAGATGAGGAGAAACTTCTTCACCCAGAGAGTGGTGAACCTGTGGAATTCTCTACCACAGAAAGTAGTTGAGGCCAATTCACTAAATATATTCAAAAGGGAGTTAGATGAAGTCCTTACTACTCGGGGGATCAAGGGTTATGGCGAGAAAGCAGGAAGGGGGTACTGAAGTTTCATGTTCAGCCATGAACTCATTGAATGGCGGTGCAGGCTAGAAGGGCTGAATGGCCTGCTCCTGCACCTATTTTCTATGTTTCTATGTTTCTATGTACCCCATGCACTGATGAATGACGGAATGTAAACCTGCACTGATCAATGATGGGATTGTACGCCTTCACTGACCAATGACGGAATGTAACCCTGGACTGATCAATGGTGCGACTGTACCCCTGCACTGATCAATGATGTCACTGTACTCCTGCACTGATCAATGATGGGTCTGTACCCCTGCACTGATCAATGACGGACTGTACCCGTGCACTGATCAATGAAGAGACTGTACCACTTATCTGATCAATGATGGGACTGTACCCCTGCACTGATCAATGATGTGACTGTACCCGTGCACTGAGCAATGATGCGACTGTAACCCTGCACTGATCAATGACGGACTGTGCTACTGCACTGACCAATGATGGGACTGTACCCCTGCACTGATCAATGACGGACTGTGCCACTGCACTGATCAATGATGGGACTGTACCCGTGCACTGATCAATGATGGGACTGTTACCCTGCACTGATCAATGATGGGACTGTACCCCTGCACTGATCAATGACGGACTGGACTGCTGCACTGATCAATGATGGGACTGTACCCCTGCACTGATCAATGATGTGACTGTAACCCTGCACTGATCAATGATGCGACTGTACCCCTGCATTGATCAATGATGGGATTGTACGCCTGCTCTGATCAATGACGGACTGTGCCACTGCACTGATCAATGATGGACTGTACCCATGCACTGATCAATGATGGGACTGCACCCATGCACTGATCAATGAAGGACTGTACTCCTGCACTGATCAATGACAGACTGTACCCCTGCACTGATCAATGATGGACTGTACCCCTGCACTGATCAATGATGGACTGTACCCCTGCACTGATTAATGATTGGACTGCACCCCTGCACCGATCAACGATGGGACTGTACCCCTGCACCGATCAATGATGGGACTGTACCCCTGCACTGATCAATGATGGACTGTACCCCTGCACTGATCAATGATGGGACTGTACCCCTGCAATGATCAATGACGGACTGTACCCATGCACTGATCAAAGATGGGACTGTACCCCTACACTGATCAATGATGGACTGTACCCCTGCACTGATCAATGATGGGACTGTATCGCTGCACTGAACAATGATGGGATTGTACCCCTGCAACGATCAATGACGGACTGTACCCCTGCACTGATCAATGATGGGACTGTACCCATGCACTGAGCAATGATAGGACTGTATCCCTGCACTGATCAATAATGGGACTGTACCCCTGCACTGATCAATGATGGGACTGCACCCCTGCACCGATCAATGATGGGACTGTACCCCTGCACCGATCAATGATGGGACTGTACCCCTGCACTGATCATTGATGGGACTGTACCCCTGAACTGATCAATGATGGGACTGTACCCCTGCAATGATCAATGACGGACTGTACCCATGCACTGATCAATGATGGGACTGTACCCCTACACTGATCAATGATGGACTGTACCCCTGCACTGATCAATGATGGGACTGTATCGCTGCACTGAACAATGATGGGATTGTACCCCTGCAACGATCAATGACGGACTGTACCCCTGCACTGATCAATGATGGGACTTTACCCAAGCACTGATGAATGACGGAATGTAAACCTGCACTGAGCAATGATGGGATTGTACGCCTTCACTGACCAATGACGGAATGTAACCCTGGACTGATCAATGGTGTGACTGTACCCCTGCACTGATCAATGATGGGCTGTAACCCTGCACTGATCAATGACGGACTGTACCCCTGCACTGATCAATGAAGGGACTGTACCCCTGCACTGATCAATGATGGGATTGTACCCCTGCACTGATCAATGCTGGGACTGTAACCCTGCACTGATCAATGACGGACTTTACCCCTGCACTGATCCATGATGAGACTGTACCCCTGAACTGATTGTTGATGCGACTGTACCCCTGCACTGATCAATGACGGACTGTACCCCTGCACTGATCAATGACGGACTGTACCCCTGCACTGATCAATGATGGGACTGTATCCCTGCACCGATCAATGATGGGACTGTACCCCTGCACCGATCAATGATGGGACTGTACCCCTGCACTGATCAATGATGGACTGTACCCCTGCACTGATCAATGATGGGACTGTACCCCTGCAATGATCAATGACGGACTGTACCCATGCACTGATCAAAGATGGGACTGTACCCCTACACTGATCAATGATGGGACTGTACCCCTGCACCGATCAATGATGGGACTGTACCCCTGCACTGATCATTGATGGGACTGTACCCCTGAACTGATCAATGATGGGACTGTACCCCTGCACTGATCAATGATGGGACTGTATCGCTGCACTGAACAATGATGGGACTGTACCCATGCACTGAGCAATGATAGGACTGTATCCCTGCACTGATCAATAATGGGACTGTACCCCTGCACTGATCAATGATGGGACTGCACCCCTGCACCGATCAATGATGGGACTGTACCCCTGCACCGATCAATGATGGGACTGTACCCCTGCACTGATCATTGATGGGACTGTACCCCTGCACTGATCAATGATGGGACTGTACCCCTGCAATGATCAATGACGGACTGTACCCATGCACTGATCAATGATGGGACTGTACCCCTACACTGATCAATGATGGACTGTACCCCTGCACTGATCAATGATGGGACTGTATCGCTGCACTGAACAATGATGGGATTGTACCCCTGCAACGATCAATGACGGACTGTACCCCTGCACTGATCAATGATGGGACTGTACCCAAGCACTGATCAATGATAGGACTGTACCTCTGCACTGATCAATCATGGGACGATACCCCTGCACTGATCAATGATGGACTGTACCCCTGCACTGATCAATGATGGGATTGCACACGTGCACTGATCAATGATGGGACTGTACCCCTGCACTGATCAATGATGGGACTGTACCCCTGCAATGATCAATGACGGACTGTACCCATGCACTGATCAATGATGGGACTGTACCCCTACACTGATCAATGATGGACTGTACCCCTGCACTGATCAATGATGGGACTGTATCGCTGCACTGAACAATGATGGGATTGTACCCCTGCAACGATCAATGACGGACTGTACCCCTGCACTGATCAATGATGGGACTGTACCCATGCACTGATCAATGATAGGACTATACCCCTGCACTGATCAATAATGGGACTGTATCCCTGCACTGATCAATAATGGGACTGTACTCCTGCACTGATGAATAATGGGACTATACCCCTGCACTGATCAATGATGTGACTGTACCCCTGCACTGATCAATGATGGGACTGTACCCCTGCACTGATCAATAATGTGACTGTACCACTTATTTGATCAATGATGGGACTGTACCCCTGCACTGATCAATGATGTGACTGTACCCCTGCACTGATCAATGATGGACTGTACCCCTGCACTCATCAATGAAGAGACTGTAACCCTGCACTGATCAATGACGGGACTGTACCCCACACTGATCAATGATGTGACTCTACCCCTGCACTGATCAATGACGGACTGTACAGCTGCACTGATCAATGATGTGACTGTACCCCTGCACAGATGAATGACGGAATGTAACTCTGCACTGATCAATGATGGGATTGTACCCCTGCACTGATCAATGATGTGACTGTACACCTGCACTGATCAATGATGGGCTGTACCCCTGCACTGATCAATGACGGACTGTACCCCTGCACTGATCAATGATGTGACTGTACCCCTGCACTGATCAATGATGGGCTGTACCCCTGCACTAATCAATGATGGGATTGTACCCCTGCACTGATCAATGCTGGGACTGTATCCCTGCACTGATCAATGACGGACTGTACCCCTGCACTGATCCATGATGAGACTGTACCCCTGAAATTATTGTTGATGCGACTGTACCCCTGCACTGATCAATGACGGACTGTACCCCTGCACTGATCAATGATGGATTGTATCCCTGCACTGATCAATGAAGAGACTGTAACCCTGCACTGATGAATGATGGGACTGTACACCTCCACTGATCAATGATGTGACTGTACCCCTGCACTGATCAATGACGGACTGTACAGCTGCACTGATCAATGATGTGACTGTACCCCTGCACAGATGAATGACGGAATGTACCCCTGCACTGATCAATGATGGGATTGTACGCCTTCACTGATCAATGACGGAATGTAACCCTGGACTGATCAATGGTGTGACTGTACCCCTGCACTGATCAATGATGTGACTGTACCCCTGCACTGATCAATTATGGGCTGTACCCATGCACTGATGAATGACGGACTGTACCCCTGCACTGATCAATGAAGGGACTGTACCCGTGCACTGATCAATGATGGGACTGTACCCCTGCACTGATCAATGATGGGACTGTACCCCTGCAATGATCAATGACGGACTGTACCCATGCACTGATCAATGATGGGACTGTACCCCTACACTGATCAATGATGGACTGTACCCCTGCACTGATCAATGATGGGACTGTATCGCTGCACTGAACAATGATGGGATTGTACCCCTGCAACGATCAATGACGGACTGTACCCCTGCACTGATCAATGATGGGACTGTACCCAAGCACTGATCAATGATAGGACTGTACCTCTGCACTGATCAATCATGGGACGATACCCCTGCACTGATCAATAATGGGACTGTACCCCTGCACTGATCAATGATGGGATTGCACACGTGCACTGATCAATGATGGGACTGTACCCCTGCACTGATCAATGATGGGACTGTACCCCTGCAATGATCAATGACGGACTGTACCCATGCACTGATCAATGATGGGACTGTACCCCTACACTGATCAATGATGGACTGTACCCCTGCACTGATCAATGATGGGACTGTATCGCTGCACTGAACAATGATGGGATTGTACCCCTGCAACGATCAATGACGGACTGTACCCCTGCACTGATCAATGATGGGACTGTACCCATGCACTGATCAATGATAGGACTATACCCCTGCACTGATCAATAATGGGACTGTATCCCTGCACTGATCAATAATGGGACTGTACTCCTGCACTGATGAATAATGGGACTATACCCCTGCACTGATCAATGATGTGACTGTACCCCTGCACTGATCAATGATGGGACTGTACCCCTGCACTGATCAATAATGTGACTGTACCACTTATTTGATCAATGATGGGACTGTACCCCTGCACTGATCAATGATGTGACTGTACCCCTGCACTGATCAATGATGGACTGTACCCCTGCACTCATCAATGAAGAGACTGTAACCCTGCACTGATCAATGACGGGACTGTACCCCACACTGATCAATGATGTGACTCTACCCCTGCACTGATCAATGACGGACTGTACAGCTGCACTGATCAATGATGTGACTGTACCCCTGCACAGATGAATGACGGAATGTAACTCTGCACTGATCAATGATGGGATTGTACCCCTGCACTGATCAATGATGTGACTGTACACCTGCACTGATCAATGATGGGCTGTACCCCTGCACTGATCAATGACGGACTGTACCCCTGCACTGATCAATGATGTGACTGTACCCCTGCACTGATCAATGATGGGCTGTACCCCTGCACTAATCAATGATGGGATTGTACCCCTGCACTGATCAATGCTGGGACTGTATCCCTGCACTGATCAATGACGGACTGTACCCCTGCACTGATCCATGATGAGACTGTACCCCTGAAATTATTGTTGATGCGACTGTACCCCTGCACTGATCAATGACGGACTGTACCCCTGCACTGATCAATGATGGATTGTATCCCTGCACTGATCAATGAAGAGACTGTAACCCTGCACTGATCAATGATGGGACTGTACCCCTCCACTGATCAATGATGTGACTGTACCCCTGCACTGATCAATGACGGACTGTACAGCTGCACTGATCAATGATATGACTGTACCCCTGCACAGATGAATGACGGAATGTACCCCTGCACTGATCAATGATGGGATTGTACGCCTTCACTGATCAATGACGGAATGTAACCCTGGACTGATCAATGGTGTGACTGTACCCCTGCACTGATCAATGATGTGACTGTACCCCTGCACTGATCAATTATGGGCTGTACCCATGCACTGATGAATGACGGACTGTACCCCTGCACTGATCAATGAAGGGACTGTACCCGTGCACTGATCAATGATGGGACTGTACCCCTGCACTGATCAATGATGGGACTGTACCCCTGCAATGATCAATGACGGACTGTACCCATGCACTGATCAATGATGGGACTGTACCCCTACACTGATCAATGATGGACTGTACCCCTGCACTGATCAATGATGGGACTGTATCGCTGCACTGAACAATGATGGGATTGTACCCCTGCAACGATCAATGACGGACTGTACCCATGCACTGATGAATGACGGACTGTACCCCTGCACTGATCAATGATGGGACTGTACCCATGCACTGATCAATGATAGGACTGTACCCCTGCACTGATCAATAATGGGACTGTATCCCTGCACTGATCAATAATGGGACTGTACTCCTGCACTGATCAATAATGGGACTATACCCCTGCACTGATCAATGATGTGACTGTACCCCTGCACTGATCAATGATGGGACTGTACCCCTGCACTGATCAATAATGTGACTGTACCACTTATTTGATCAATGATGGGACTGTACCCCTGCACTGATCAATGATGTGACTGTACCCCTGCACTGATCAATGATGGACTGTACCCCTGCACTCATCAATGAAGAGACTGTAACCCTGCACTGATCAATGATGGGACTGTACCCCTGCACTGATCAATGATGTGACTCTACCCCTGCACTGATCAATGACGGACTGTACAGCTGCACTGATCAATGATGTGACTGTACCCCTGCACAGATGAATGACGGAATGTAACTCTGCACTGATCAATGATGGGATTGTACCCCTGCACTGATCAATGATGTGACTGTACCCCTGCACTGATCAATGATGGGCTGTACCCCTGCACTGATCAATGACGGACTGTACCCCTCCACTGATCAATGAAGGGACTGTACCCGTGCACTGATCAATGATGGGCTGTACCCCTGCACTGATCAATGACGGACTGTACCCCTGCACTGATCAATGATGTGACTGTACCCCTGCACTGATCAATGATGGGCTGTACCCCTGCACTAATCAATGATGGGATTGTACCCCTGCACTGATCAATGCTGGGACTGTATCCCTGCACTGATCAATGACGGACTGTACCCCTGCACTGATCCATGATGAGACTGTACCCCTGAAATGATTGTTGATGCGACTGTACCCCTGCACTGATCAATGACGGACTGTACCCCTGCACTGATCAATGATGGATTGTATCCCTGCACTGATCAATGAAGAGACTGTAACCCTGCACTGATCAATGATGGGACTGTACCCCTCCACTGATCAATAATGTGACTGTACCCCTGCACTGATCAATGACGGACTGTACAGCTGCACTGATCAATGATGTGACTGTACCCCTGCACAAATGAATGTCGGAATGTACCCCTGCACTGATCAATGATGGGATTGTACCCCTGCACTGATCAATGATGGGACTGCAACCCTGCACTGATCAATGATGGGACTGTACCCCTGCACTGATCAATAATGTGACTGCACCACTTATTTGATCAATGATGGGACTGTACCCCTGCACTGATCAATGATGTGACTGTACCCCTGCACTGATCAATGATGGACTGTACCCCTGCACTCATCAATGAAGCGACTGTAACCCTGCACTGATCAATGATGGGACTGGACCCCTGCACTGATCAATGATGTGACTCTACCCCTGCACTGATCAATGACGGACTGTACAGCTGCACTGATCAATGATGTGACTGTACCCCTGAACAGATGAATGACGGAATGTAACTCTGCACTGATCAATGATGGGATTGTACCCCTGCACTGATCAATGATGTGACTGTACCCCTGCACTGATCAATGATGGGCTGTACCCCTGCACTGCTCAAAGACGGACTGTACCCCTGCACTGATCAATGATGTGACTGTACCCCTGCACTGATCAATGATGGGCTGTACCCCTGCACTAATCAATGATGGGATTGTACCCCTGCACTGATCAATGCTGGGACTGTACCCCTGCACTGATCAATGATGGACTGTACCCCTGCACTGATCCATGATGAGACTGTACCCCTGAAATGATTGTTGATGCGACTGTACCCCTGCACTGATCAATGATGGGACTGTACCCAAGCACTGATCAATGATAGGACTGTACCTCTGCACTGATCAATCATGGGACGATACCCCTGCACTGATCAATGATGGACTGTACCCCTGCACTGATCAATGATGGGATTGCACACGTGTACTGATCAATGATGGGACTGTACCCCTGCACTGATCAATGATGGGACTGTACCCCTGCAATGATCAATGACGGACTGTACCCATGCACTGATCAATGATGGGACTGTACCCCTACACTGATCAATGATGGACTGTACCCCTGCACTGATCAATGATGGGACTGTATCGCTGCACTGAACAATGATGGGATTGTACCCCTGCAACGATCAATGACGGACTGTACCCCTGCACTGATCAATGATGGGACTGTACCCATGCACTGATCAATGATAGGACTATACCCCTGCACTGATCAATAATGGGACTGTATCCCTGCACTGATCAATAATGGGACTGTACTCCTGCACTGATGAATAATGGGACTATACCCCTGCACTGATCAATGATGTGACTGTACCCCTGCACTGATCAATGATGGGACTGTACCCCTGCACTGATCAATAATGTGACTGTACCACTTATTTGATCAATGATGGGACTGTACCCCTGCACTGATCAATGATGTGACTGTACCCCTGCACTGATCAATGATGGACTGTACCCCTGCACTCATCAATGAAGAGACTGTAACCCTGCACTGATCAATGACGGGACTGTACCCCACACTGATCAATGATGTGACTCTACCCCTGCACTGATCAATGACGGACTGTACAGCTGCACTGATCAATGATGTGACTGTACCCCTGCACAGATGAATGACGGAATGTAACTCTGCACTGATCAATGATGGGATTGTACCCCTGCACTGATCAATGATGTGACTGTACACCTGCACTGATCAATGATGGGCTGTACCCCTGCACTGATCAATGACGGACTGTACCCCTGCACTGATCAATGATGTGACTGTACCCCTGCACTGATCAATGATGGGCTGTACCCCTGCACTAATCAATGATGGGATTGTACCCCTGCACTGATCAATGCTGGGACTGTATCCCTGCACTGATCAATGACGGACTGTACCCCTGCACTGATCCATGATGAGACTGTACCCCTGAAATTATTGTTGATGCGACTGTACCCCTGCACTGATCAATGACGGACTGTACCCCTGCACTGATCAATGATGGATTGTATCCCTGCACTGATCAATGAAGAGACTGTAACCCTGCACTGATCAATGATGGGACTGTACCCCTCCACTGATCAATGATGTGACTGTACCCCTGCACTGATCAATGACGGACTGTACAGCTGCACTGATCAATGATGTGACTGTACCCCTGCACAGATGAATGACGGAATGTACCCCTGCACTGATCAATGATGGGATTGTACGCCTTCACTGATCAATGACGGAATGTAACCCTGGACTGATCAATGGTGTGACTGTACCCCTGCACTGATCAATGATGTGACTGTACCCCTGCACTGATCAATTATGGGCTGTACCCATGCACTGATGAATGACGGACTGTACCCCTGCACTGATCAATGAAGGGACTGTACCCGTGCACTGATCAATGATGGGACTGTACCCCTGCACTGATCAATGATGGGACTGTACCCCTGCAATGATCAATGACCGACTGTACCCATGCACTGATCAATGATGGGACTGTACCCCTACACTGATCAATGATGGACTGTACCCCTGCACTGATCAATGATGGGACTGTATCGCTGCACTGAACAATGATGGGATTGTACCCCTGCAACGATCAATGACGGACTGTACCCATGCACTGATGAATGACGGACTGTACCCCTGCACTGATCAATGATGGGACTGTACCCATGCACTGATCAATGATAGGACTGTACCCCTGCACTGATCAATAATGGGACTGTATCCCTGCACTGATCAATAATGGGACTATACCCCTGCACTGATCAATGATGTGACTGTACCCCTGCACTGATCAATGATGGGACTGTACCCTTGCACTGATCAATAATGTGACTGTACCACTTATTTGATCAATGATGGGACTGTACCCCTGCACTGATCAATGATGTGACTGTACCCCTGCACTGATCAATGATGGACTGTACCCCTGCACTCATCAATGAAGAGACTGTAACCCTGCACTGATCAATGATGGGACTGTACCCCTGCACTGATCAATGATGTGACTCTACCCCTGCACTGATCAATGACGGACTGTACAGCTGCACTGATCAATGATGTGACTGTACCCCTGCACAGATGAATGACGGAATGTAACTCTGCACTGATCAATGATGGGATTGTACCCCTGCACTGATCAATGATGTGACTGTACCCCTGCACTGATCAATGATGGGCTGTACCCCTGCACTGATCAATGACGGACTGTACCCCTCCACTGATCAATGAAGGGACTGTACCCGTGCACTGATCAATGATGGGCTGTACCCCTGCACTGATCAATGACGGACTGTACCCCTGCACTGATCAATGATGTGACTGTACCCCTGCACTGATCAATGATGGGCTGTACCCCTGCACTAATCAATGATGGGATTGTACCCCTGCACTGATCAATGCTGGGACTGTATCCCTGCACTGATCAATGACGGACTGTACCCCTGCACTGATCCATGATGAGACTGTACCCCTGAAATGATTGTTGATGCGACTGTACCCCTGCACTGATCAATGACGGACTGTACCCCTGCACTGATCAATGATGGATTGTATCCCTGCACTGATCAATGAAGAGACTGTAACCCTGCACTGATCAATGATGGGACTGTACCCCTCCACTGATCAATAATGTGACTGTACCCCTGCACTGATCAATGACGGACTGTACAGCTGCACTGATCAATGATGTGACTGTACCCCTGCACAAATGAATGTCGGAATGTACCCCTGCACTGATCAATGATGGGATTGTACCCCTGCACTGATCAATGATGGGACTGCAACCCTGCACTGATCAATGATGGGACTGTACCCCTGAACTGATCAATAATGGAACTGTACTCTTGCACTGATCAATGCTGGGACTGTAGCCCTGCACTGATCAATCATGGGACTGTACCCCTGCACTGATCAATGATGAGACTGTACTCTTGCACTGATCAATGCTGGGACTGTAGCCCTGCACTGATCAATCATGGGACTGTAACCCTGCACTGATCAATGATGGGACTGTACCCCTGCACTGATCAATGATGTGACTCTACCCCTGCACTGATCAATGACGGACTGTACAGCTGCACTGATCAATGATGTGACTGTACCCCTGCACAGATGAATGATGGAATGTAACTCTGCACTGATCAATGATGGGATTGTACCCCTGCACTGATCAATGATGTGACTGTACCCCTGCACTGATCAATGATGGGCTGTACCCATGCACTGAGCAATGATAGGACTGTATCCCTGCACTGATCAATAATGGGACTGTACCCCTGCACTGATCAATGATGGGACTGCACCCCTGCACCGATCAATGATGGGACTGTACCCATGCACCGATCAATGATGGGACTGTACCCCTGCACTGATCATTGATGGGACTGTACCCCTGCACTGATCAATGATGGGACTGTACCCCTGCAATGATCAATGACGGACTGTACCCATGCACTGATCAATGATGGGACTGTACCCCTACACTGATCAATGATGGACTGTACCCCTGCACTGATCAATGATGGGACTGTATCGCTGCACTGAAAAATGATGGGATTGTACCCCTGCAACGATCAATGACGGACTGTACCCCTGCACTGATCAATGATGGGACTGTACCCATGCACTGATCAATGATAGGACTGTACCCCTGCACTGATCAATAATGGGACTGTATCCCTGCACTGATCAATAATGGGACTGTAACCCTGCACTGATCAATAATGGGACTATACCCCTGCACTGATCAATGATGTGACTGTACCCCTGCACTGATCAATGATGGGACTGTACCCCTGCACTGATCAATAATGTGACTGTACCACTTATTTGATCAATGATGGGACTGTACCCCTGCACTGATCAATGATGTGACTGTACCCCTGCACTGATCAATGATGGACTGTACCCCTGCACTCATCAATGAAGCGACTGTAACCCTGCACTGATCAATGATGGGACTGGACCCCTGCACTGATCAATGATGTGACTCTACCCCTGCACTGATCAATGACGGACTGTACAGCTGCACTGATCAATGATGTGACTGTACCCCTGAACAGATGAATGACGGAATGTAACTCTGCACTTATCAATGATGGGATTGTACCCCTGCACTGATCAATGATGTGACTGTACCCCTGCACTGATCAATGATGGGCTGTACCCCTGCACTGCTCAAAGACGGACTGTACCCCTGCACTGATCAATGATGTGACTGTACCCCTGCACTGATCAATGATGGGCTGTACCCCTGCACTAATCAATGATGGGATTGTACCCCTGCACTGATCAATGCTGGGACTGTACCCCTGCACTGATCAATGATGGACTGTACCCCTGCACTGATCCATGATGAGACTGTACCCCTGAAATGATTGTTGATGCGACTGTACCCCTGCACTGATCAATGATGGGACTGTACCCAAGCACTGATCAATGATAGGACTGTACCTCTGCACTGATCAATCATGGGACGATACCCCTGCACTGATCAATGATGGACTGTACCCCTGCACTGATCAATGATGGGATTGCACACGTGCACTGATCAATGATGGGACTGTACCCCTGCACTGATCAATGACGGACTGTACAGCTGCACTGATCAATGATGTGACTGTACCCCTGCACAGATGAATGACGGAATGTAACTCTGCACTGATCAATGATGGGATTGTACCCCTGCACTGATCAATGATGTGACTGTACACCTGCACTGATCAATGATGGGCTGTACCCCTGCACTGATCAATGACGGACTGTACCCCTGCACTGATCAATGATGTGACTGTACCCCTGCACTGATCAATGATGGGCTGTACCCCTGCACTAATCAATGATGGGATTGTACCCCTGCACTGATCAATGCTGGGACTGTATCCCTGCACTGATCAATGACGGACTGTACCCCTGCACTGATCCATGATGAGACTGTACCCCTGAAATTATTGTTGATGCGACTGTACCCCTGCACTGATCAATGACGGACTGTACCCCTGCACTGATCAATGATGGATTGTATCCCTGCACTGATCAATGAAGAGACTGTAACCCTGCACTGATCAATGATGGGACTGTACCCCTCCACTGATCAATGATGTGACTGTACCCCTGCACTGATCAATGACGGACTGTACAGCTGCACTGATCAATGATGTGACTGTACCCCTGCACAGATGAATGACGGAATGTACCCCTGCACTGATCAATGATGGGATTGTACGCCTTCACTGATCAATGACGGAATGTAACCCTGGACTGATCAATGGTGTGACTGTACCCCTGCACTGATCAATGATGTGACTGTACCCCTGCACTGATCAATTATGGGCTGTACCCATGCACTGATGAATGACGGACTGTACCCCTGCACTGATCAATGAAGGGACTGTACCCGTGCACTGATCAATGATGGGACTGTACCCCTGCACTGATCAATGATGGGACTGTACCCCTGCAATGATCAATGACGGACTGTACCCATGCACTGATCAATGATGGGACTGTACCCCTACACTGATCAATGATGGACTGTACCCCTGCACTGATCAATGATGGGACTGTATCGCTGCACTGAACAATGATGGGATTGTACCCCTGCAACGATCAATGACGGACTGTACCCATGCACTGATGAATGACGGACTGTACCCCTGCACTGATCAATGATGGGACTGTACCCATGCACTGATCAATGATAGGACTGTACCCCTGCACTGATCAATAATGGGACTGTATCCCTGCACTGATCAATAATGGGACTGTACTCCTGCACTGATCAATAATGGGACTATACCCCTGCACTGATCAATGATGTGACTGTACCCCTGCACTGATCAATGATGGGACTGTACCCCTGCACTGATCAATAATGTGACTGTACCACTTATTTGATCAATGATGGGACTGTACCCCTGCACTGATCAATGATGTGACTGTACCCCTGCACTGATCAATGATGGACTGTACCCCTGCACTCATCAATGAAGAGACTGTAACCCTGCACTGATCAATGATGGGACTGTACCCCTGCACTGATCAATGATGTGACTCTACCCCTGCACTGATCAATGACGGACTGTACAGCTGCACTGATCAATGATGTGACTGTACCCCTGCACAGATGAATGACGGAATGTAACTCTGCACTGATCAATGATGGGATTGTACCCCTGCACTGATCAATGATGTGACTGTACCCCTGCACTGATCAATGATGGGCTGTACCCCTGCACTGATCAATGACGGACTGTACCCCTCCACTGATCAATGAAGGGACTGTACCCGTGCACTGATCAATGATGGGCTGTACCCCTGCACTGATCAATGACGGACTGTACCCCTGCACTGATCAATGATGTGACTGTACCCCTGCACTGATCAATGATGGGCTGTACCCCTGCACTAATCAATGATGGGATTGTACCCCTGCACTGATCAATGCTGGGACTGTATCCCTGCACTGATCAATGACGGACTGTACCCCTGCACTGATCCATGATGAGACTGTACCCCTGAAATGATTGTTGATGCGACTGTACCCCTGCACTGATCAATGACGGACTGTACCCCTGCACTGATCAATGATGGATTGTATCCCTGCACTGATCAATGAAGAGACTGTAACCCTGCACTGATCAATGATGGGACTGTACCCCTCCACTGATCAATAATGTGACTGTACCCCTGCACTGATCAATGACGGACTGTACAGCTGCACTGATCAATGATGTGACTGTACCCCTGCACAAATGAATGTCGGAATGTACCCCTGCACTGATCAATGATGGGATTGTACCCCTGCACTGATCAATGATGGGACTGCAACCCTGCACTGATCAATGATGGGACTGTACCCCTGAACTGATCAATAATGGAACTGTACTCTTGCACTGATCAATGCTGGGACTGTAGCCCTGCACTGATCAATCATGGGACTGTACCCCTGCACTGATCAATGATGAGACTGTACTCTTGCACTGATCAATGCTGGGACTGTAGCCCTGCACTGATCAATCATGGGACTGTAACCCTGCACTGATCAATGATGGGACTGTACCCCTGCACTGATCAATGATGTGACTCTACCCCTGCACTGATCAATGACGGACTGTACAGCTGCACTGATCAATGATGTGACTGTACCCCTGCACAGATGAATGACGGAATGTAACTCTGCACTGATCAATGATGGGATTGTACCCCTGCACTGATCAATGATGTGACTGTACCCCTGCACTGATCAATGATGGGCTGTACCCATGCACTGAGCAATGATAGGACTGTATCCCTGCACTGATCAATAATGGGACTGTACCCCTGCACTGATCAATGATGGGACTGCACCCCTGCACCGATCAATGATGGGACTGTACCCCTGCACCGATCAATGATGGGACTGTACCCCTGCACTGATCATTGATGGGACTGTACCCCTGCACTGATCAATGATGGGACTGTACCCCTGCAATGATCAATGACGGACTGTACCCATGCACTGATCAATGATGGGACTGTACCCCTACACTGATCAATGATGGACTGTACCCCTGCACTGATCAATGATGGGACTGTATCGCTGCACTGAAAAATGATGGGATTGTACCCCTGCAACGATCAATGACGGACTGTACCCCTGCACTGATCAATGATGGGACTGTACCCATGCACTGATCAATGATAGGACTGTACCCCTGCACTGATCAATAATGGGACTGTATCCCTGCACTGATCAATAATGGGACTGTAACCCTGCACTGATCAATAATGGGACTATACCCCTGCACTGATCAATGATGTGACTGTACCCCTGCACTGATCAATGATGGGACTGTACCCCTGCACTGATCAATAATGTGACTGTACCACTTATTTGATCAATGATGGGACTGTACCCCTGCACTGATCAATGATGTGACTGTACCCCTGCACTGATCAATGATGGACTGTACCCCTGCACTCATCAATGAAGCGACTGTAACCCTGCACTGATCAATGATGGGACTGGACCCCTGCACTGATCAATGATGTGACTCTACCCCTGCACTGATCAATGACGGACTGTACAGCTGCACTGATCAATGATGTGACTGTACCCCTGAACAGATGAATGACGGAATGTAACTCTGCACTGATCAATGATGGGATTGTACCCCTGCACTGATCAATGATGTGACTGTACCCCTGCACTGATCAATGATGGGCTGTACCCCTGCACTGCTCAAAGACGGACTGTACCCCTGCACTGATCAATGATGTGACTGTACCCCTGCACTGATCAATGATGGGCTGTACCCCTGCACTAATCAATGATGGGATTGTACCCCTGCACTGATCAATGCTGGGACTGTACCCCTGCACTGATCAATGATGGACTGTACCCCTGCACTGATCCATGATGAGACTGTACCCCTGAAATGATTGTTGATGCGACTGTACCCCTGCACTGATCAATGATGGGACTGTACCCAAGCACTGATCAATGATAGGACTGTACCTCTGCACTGATCAATCATGGGACGATACCCCTGCACTGATCAATGATGGACTGTACCCCTGCACTGATCAATGATGGGATTGCACACGTGCACTGATCAATGATGGGACTGTACCCCTGCACTGATCAATGATGGGACTGTACCCCTGCAATGATCAATGACGGACTGTACCCATGCACTGATCAATGATGGGACTGTACCCCTACACTGATCAATGATGGACTGTACCCCTGCACTGATCAATGATGGGACTGTATCGCTGCACTGAACAATGATGGGATTGTACCCCTGCAACGATCAATGACGGACTGTACCCCTGCACTGATCAATGATGGGACTGTACCCATGCACTGATCAATGATAGGACTATACCCCTGCACTGATCAATAATGGGACTGTATCCCTGCACTGATCAATAATGGGACTGTACTCCTGCACTGATGAATAATGGGACTATACCCCTGCACTGATCAATGATGTGACTGTACCCCTGCACTGATCAATGATGGGACTGTACCCCTGCACTGATCAATAATGTGACTGTACCACTTATTTGATCAATGATGGGACTGTACCCCTGCACTGATCAATGATGTGACTGTACCCCTGCACTGATCAATGATGGACTGTACCCCTGCACTCATCAATGAAGAGACTGTAACCCTGCACTGATCAATGACGGGACTGTACCCCACACTGATCAATGATGTGACTCTACCCCTGCACTGATCAATGACGGACTGTACAGCTGCACTGATCAATGATGTGACTGTACCCCTGCACAGATGAATGACGGAATGTAACTCTGCACTGATCAATGATGGGATTGTACCCCTGCACTGATCAATGATGTGACTGTACACCTGCACTGATCAATGATGGGCTGTACCCCTGCACTGATCAATGACGGACTGTACCCCTGCACTGATCAATGATGTGACTGTACCCCTGCACTGATCAATGATGGGCTGTACCCCTGCACTAATCAATGATGGGATTGTACCCCTGCACTGATCAATGCTGGGACTGTATCCCTGCACTGATCAATGACGGACTGTACCCCTGCACTGATCCATGATGAGACTGTACCCCTGAAATTATTGTTGATGCGACTGTACCCCTGCACTGATCAATGACGGACTGTACCCCTGCACTGATCAATGATGGATTGTATCCCTGCACTGATCAATGAAGAGACTGTAACCCTGCACTGATCAATGATGGGACTGTACCCCTCCACTGATCAATGATGTGACTGTACCCCTGCACTGATCAATGACGGACTGTACAGCTGCACTGATCAATGATGTGACTGTACCCCTGCACAGATGAATGACGGAATGTACCCCTGCACTGATCAATGATGGGATTGTACGCCTTCACTGATCAATGACGGAATGTAACCCTGGACTGATCAATGGTGTGACTGTCCCCCTGCACTGATCAATGATGTGACTGTACCCCTGCACTGATCAATTATGGGCTGTACCCATGCACTGATGAATGACGGACTGTACCCCTGCACTGATCAATGAAGGGACTGTACCCGTGCACTGATCAATGATGGGACTGTACCCCTGCACTGATCAATGATGGGACTGTACCCCTGCAATGATCAATGACGGACTGTACCCATGCACTGATCAATGATGGGACTGTACCCCTACACTGATCAATGATGGACTGTACCCCTGCACTGATCAATGATGGGACTGTATCGCTGCACTGAACAATGATGGGATTGTACCCCTGCAACGATCAATGACGGACTGTACCCATGCACTGATGAATGACGGACTGTACCCCTGCACTGATCAATGATGGGACTGTACCCATGCACTGATCAATGATAGGACTGTACCCCTGCACTGATCAATAATGGGACTGTATCCCTGCACTGATCAATAATGGGACTGTACTCCTGCACTGATCAATAATGGGACTATACCCCTGCACTGATCAATGATGTGACTGTACCCCTGCACTGATCAATGATGGGACTGTACCCCTGCACTGATCAATAATGTGACTGTACCACTTATTTGATCAATGATGGGACTGTACCCCTGCACTGATCAATGATGTGACTGTACCCCTGCACTGATCAATGATGGACTGTACCCCTGCACTCATCAATGAAGAGACTGTAACCCTGCACTGATCAATGATGGGACTGTACCCCTGCACTGATCAATGATGTGACTCTACCCCTGCACTGATCAATGACGGACTGTACAGCTGCACTGATCAATGATGTGACTGTACCCCTGCACAGATGAATGACGGAATGTAACTCTGCACTGATCAATGATGGGATTGTACCCCTGCACTGATCAATGATGTGACTGTACCCCTGCACTGATCAATGATGGGCTGTACCCCTGCACTGATCAATGACGGACTGTACCCCTCCACTGATCAATGAAGGGACTGTACCCGTGCACTGATCAATGATGGGCTGTACCCCTGCACTGATCAATGACGGACTGTACCCCTGCACTGATCAATGATGTGACTGTACCCCTGCACTGATCAATGATGGGCTGTACCCCTGCACTAATCAATGATGGGATTGTACCCCTGCACTGATCAATGCTGGGACTGTATCCCTGCACTGATCAATGACGGACTGTACCCCTGCACTGATCCATGATGAGACTGTACCCCTGAAATGATTGTTGATGCGACTGTACCCCTGCACTGATCAATGACGGACTGTACCCCTGCACTGATCAATGATGGATTGTATCCCTGCACTGATCAATGAAGAGACTGTAACCCTGCACTGATCAATGATGGGACTGTACCCCTCCACTGATCAATAATGTGACTGTACCCCTGCACTGATCAATGACGGACTGTACAGCTGCACTGATCAATGATGTGACTGTACCCCTGCACAAATGAATGTCGGAATGTACCCCTGCACTGATCAATGATGGGATTGTACCCCTGCACTGATCAATGATGGGACTGCAACCCTGCACTGATCAATGATGGGACTGTACCCCTGAACTGATCAATAATGGAACTGTACTCTTGCACTGATCAATGCTGGGACTGTAGCCCTGCACTGATCAATCATGGGACTGTACCCCTGCACTGATCAATGATGAGACTGTACTCTTGCACTGATCAATGCTGGGACTGTAGCCCTGCACTGATCAATCATGGGACTGTAACCCTGCACTGATCAATGATGGGACTGTACCCCTGCACTGATCAATGATGTGACTCTACCCCTGCACTGATCAATGACGGACTGTACAGCTGCACTGATCAATGATGTGACTGTACCCCTGCACAGATGAATGACGGAATGTAACTCTGCACTGATCAATGATGGGATTGTACCCCTGCACTGATCAATGATGTGACTGTACCCCTGCACTGATCAATGATGGGCTGTACCCATGCACTGAGCAATGATAGGACTGTATCCCTGCACTGATCAATAATGGGACTGTACCCCTGCACTGATCAATGATGGGACTGCACCCCTGCACCGATCAATGATGGGACTGTACCCCTGCACCGATCAATGATGGGACTGTACCCCTGCACTGATCATTGATGGGACTGTACCCCTGCACTGATCAATGATGGGACTGTACCCCTGCAATGATCAATGACGGACTGTACCCATGCACTGATCAATGATGGGACTGTACCCCTACACTGATCAATGATGGACTGTACCCCTGCACTGATCAATGATGGGACTGTATCGCTGCACTGAAAAATGATGGGATTGTACCCCTGCAACGATCAATGACGGACTGTACCCCTGCACTGATCAATGATGGGACTGTACCCATGCACTGATCAATGATAGGACTGTACCCCTGCACTGATCAATAATGGGACTGTATCCCTGCACTGATCAATAATGGGACTGTACCCCTGCACTGATCAATAATGGGACTATACCCCTGCACTGATCAATGATGTGACTGTACCCCTGCACTGATCAATGATGGGACTGTACCCCTGCACTGATCAATAATGTGACTGCACCACTTATTTGATCAATGATGGGACTGTACCCCTGCACTGATCAATGATGTGACTGTACCCCTGCACTGATCAATGATGGACTGTACCCCTGCACTCATCAATGAAGCGACTGTAACCCTGCACTGATCAATGATGGGACTGGACCCCTGCACTGATCAATGATGTGACTCTACCCCTGCACTGATCAATGACGGACTGTACAGCTGCACTGATCAATGATGTGACTGTACCCCTGAACAGATGAATGACGGAATGTAACTCTGCACTGATCAATGATGGGATTGTACCCCTGCACTGATCAATGATGTGACTGTACCCCTGCACTGATCAATGATGGGCTGTACCCCTGCACTGCTCAAAGACGGACTGTACCCCTGCACTGATCAATGATGAGACTGTACCCCTGCACTGATCAATGATGGGCTGTACCCCTGCACTAATCAATGATGGGATTGTACCCCTGCACTGATCAATGCTGGGACTGTATCCCTGCACTGATCAATGACGGACTGTACCCCTGCACTGATCCATGATGAGACTGTACCCCTGAAATGATTGTTGATGCGACTGTACCCCTGCACTGATCAATCATGGGACTGTACCCCTGCACTGATCAATGATGGATTGTATTCCTGCACTGATCAATGAAGAGACTGTAACCCTGCACTGATCAATGATGGGACTGTACCCCTCCACTGATCAATGATGTGACTGTACCCCTGCACTGATCAATGACGGACTGTACAGCTGCACTGATCAATGATGTGACTGTACCCCTGCACAGATGAATGACGGAATGTACCCCTGCACTGATCAATGATGGGATTGTACGCCTTCACTGATCAATGACGGAATGTAACCCTGGACTGATCAATGGTGTGACTGTACCCCTGCACTGATCAATGATGTGACTGTACCCCTGCACTGATCAATTATGGGCTGTACCCATGCACTGATGAATGACGGACTGTACCCCTGCACTGATCAATGAAGGGACTGTACCCGTGCACTGATCAATGATGGGACTGTACCCCTGCACTGATCAATGATGGGACTGTACCCCTGCAATGATCAATGACGGACTGTACCCATGCACTGATCAATGATGGGACTGTACCCCTACACTGATCACTGATGGACTGTACCCCTGCACTGATCAATGATGGGACTGTATCGCTGCACTGAACAATGATGGGATTGTACCCCTGCAACGATCAATGACGGTCTGTACCCCTGCACTGATCAATGATGGGACTGTACCCATGCACTGATCAATGATAGGACTGTACCCCTGCACTGATCAATAATGGGACTGTATCCCTGCACTGATCAATAATGGGACTGTACCCCTGCACTGATCAATAATGGGACTATACCCCTGCACTGATCAATGATGTGATTGTACCCCTGCACTGATCAATGATGGGACTGTACCCCTGCACTGATCAATAATGTGACTGTACCCCTGCACTCATCAATGAAGAGACTGTAACCCTGCACTGATCAATGATGGGACTGTACCCCTGCACTGATCAATGATGTGACTCTACCCCTGCACTGATCAATGACGGACTGTACAGCTGCACTGATCAATGATGTGACTGTACCCCTGCACAGATGAATGACGGAATGTAACTCTGCACTGATCAATGATGGGATTGTACCCCTGCACTGATCAATGATGTGACTGTACCCCTGCACTGATCAATGATGGGCTGCACCCCTGCACTGATCAATGACGGACTGTATCCCTGCACTGATCAATGATGTGACTGTACCCCTGCACTGAGCAATGATGGGCTGTACCCCTGCACTAATCAATGATGGGATTGTACCCCTGCAACGATCAATGACGGACTGTACCCCTGCACTGATCAATGATGGGACTGTACCCATGCACTGATCAATGATAGGACTGTACCTCTGCACTGATCAATAATGGGACTGTATCCCTGCACTGATCAATAATGGGACTGTACCCCTGCACTGATCAATCATGGGACTATACCCCTGCACTGATCAATGATGGACTGTACCCCTGCACTGATCAATGATGTGATTGCACCCGTGCACTGATCAATGATAGGACTGTACCCCTGCACTGATCAATGATGGGACTGTACCCCTGCAATGATCAATGACGGACTGTACCCATGCACTGATCAATGATGGGACTGTACCCCTACACTGATCAATGATGGACTGTACCCCTGCACTGATCAATGATGGGACTGTATCGCTGCACTGAACAATGATGGGATTGTACCCCTGCAACGATCAATGACGGACTGTACCCCTGCACTGATCAATGATGGGACTGTACCCATGCACTGATCAATGATAGGACTGTACCCCTGCACTGATCAATAATGGGACTGTATCCCTGCACTGATCAATAATGGGACTGTACTCCTGCACTGATGAATAATGGGACTATACCCCTGCACTGATCAATGATGTGACTGTACCCCTGCACTGATCAATGATGGGACTGTACCCCTGCACTGATCAATAATGTGACTGTACCACTTATTTGATCAATGATGGGACTGTACCCCTGCACTGATCAATGATGTGACTGTACCCCTGCACTGATCAATGATGGACTGTATCCCTGCACTCATCAATGAAGAGACTGTAACCCTGCACTGATCAATGATGGGACTGTACCCCTGCAGTGATCAATGATGTGACTCTACCCCTGCACTGATCAATGACGGACTGTACAGCTGCACTGATCAATGATGTGACTGTACCCCTGCACAGATGAATGACGGAATGTAACTCTGCACTGATCAATGATGAGATTGTACTCCTGCACTGATCAATGATGTGACTGTACCCCTGCACTGATCAATGATGGGCTGTACCCCTGCACTGATCAATGACGGACTGTACCCCTGCACTGATCAATGAAGGGACTGTACCCGTGCACTGATCAATGATGGGCTGTACCCCTGCACTGATCAATGACGGACTGTACCCCTGCACTGCTCAATGAAGGGACTGTACCCGTGCACTGATCAATGATGGGATTGTACCCCTGCACTGATCAATGCTGGGACTGTATCCCTGCACTGATCAATGACGGACTGTACCCCTGCACTGATCCATGATGAGACTGTACCCCTGAACTGATTGTGGATGCGACTGTACCACTGCACTGATCAATGACGGACTATACCCCTGCACTGATCAATGACGGACTGTACCCCTGCACTGATCAATGACTGGACTGTACCGCTGCACCGATCAATGATGGGACTGTACCCCTGCACTGATCATTGATGGGACTGTACCCCTGCACTGATCAATGAAGGTACTGTACCACTGCACCGATCAATGATGGGACTGTAACCCCGCACTGATCATTGATGGGACTGTACCCCTGCACTGATCAATGACGGACTGTACCCCTGCACTGATCAATGACGGACTGTACCCCTGCAACGATCAATGACGGACTGTACCCATGCACTGATCAATGATGGGACTGTACCCGTGCACTGATCAATGATGGGACTGTACCCCTGCACTGATCAATGATGGGACTGTACCCCTGCACTGATCAATGATGGGAAAGTACCCCTGCACTGATCATTGATGGGACTGTAACCCTGCACCGATCAATAACGGACTGTACAGCTGCACTGATCAATGATGTGACTGTACCGCTGCACTGATGAATGACGGAATGTAAACCTGCACTGATCAATGATGGGATTGTACGCCTTCACTGACCAATGACGGAATGTAACCCTGGACTGATCAATGGTGTGACTGTACCCCTGCACTGATCAATGATGTGACTGTACCCCTGCACTGATCAATGATGGGACTGTACCCCTGCACTGATCAATAATGTGACTGTACCCCTGCACTCATCAATGAAGAGACTGTAACCATGCACTGATCAATGATGGGACTGTACCCCTGCACTGATCAATGATGTGACTCTACCCCTGCACTGATCAATGACGGACTGTACCCCTGCACTGATCAATGATGTGACTGTACCCCTGCACTGATCAATGATGGGCTGTACCCCTGCACTGATCAATGACGGACTGTACCCCTCCACTGATCAATGAAGGGACTGTACCCGTGCACTGATCAATGATGGGCTGTACCCCTGCACTGATCAATGACGGACTGTACCCCTGCACTGATCAATGATGTGACTGTACCCCTGCACTGATCAATGATGGGCTGTACCCCTGCACTAATCAATGATGGGATTGTACCCCTGCACTGATCAATGCTGGGACTGTATCCCTGCACTGATCAATGACGGACTGTACCCCTGCACTGATCCATGATGAGACTGTACCCCTGAAATGATTGTTGATGCGACTGTACCCCTGCACTGATCAATGACGGACTGTACCCCTGCACTGATCAATGATGGATTGTATCCCTGCACTGATCAATGAAGAGACTGTAACCCTGCACTGATCAATGATGGGACTGTACCCCTCCACTGATCAATAATGTGACTGTACCCCTGCACTGATCAATGACGGACTGTACAGCTGCACTGATCAATGATGTGACTGTACCCCTGCACAAATGAATGTCGGAATGTACCCCTGCACTGATCAATGATGGGATTGTACCCCTGCACTGATCAATGATGGGACTGCAACCCTGCACTGATCAATGATGGGACTGTACCCCTGAACTGATCAATAATGGAACTGTACTCTTGCACTGATCAATGCTGGGACTGTAGCCCTGCACTGATCAATCATGGGACTGTACCCCTGCACTGATCAATGATGAGACTGTACTCTTGCACTGATCAATGCTGGGACTGTAGCCCTGCACTGATCAATCATGGGACTGTAACCCTGCACTGATCAATGATGGGACTGTACCCCTGCACTGATCAATGATGTGACTCTACCCCTGCACTGATCAATGACGGACTGTACAGCTGCACTGATCAATGATGTGACTGTACCCCTGCACAGATGAATGACGGAATGTAACTCTGCACTGATCAATGATGGGATTGTACCCCTGCACTGATCAATGATGTGACTGTACCCCTGCACTGATCAATGATGGGCTGTACCCATGCACTGAGCAATGATAGGACTGTATCCCTGCACTGATCAATAATGGGACTGTACCCCTGCACTGATCAATGATGGGACTGCACCCCTGCACCGATCAATGATGGGACTGTACCCCTGCACCGATCAATGATGGGACTGTACCCCTGCACTGATCATTGATGGGACTGTACCCCTGCACTGATCAATGATGGGACTGTACCCCTGCAATGATCAATGACGGACTGTACCCATGCACTGATCAATGATGGGACTGTACCCCTACACTGATCAATGATGGACTGTACCCCTGCACTGATCAATGATGGGACTGTATCGCTGCACTGAACAATGATGGGATTGTACCCCTGCAACGATCAATGACGGACTGTACCCCTGCACTGATCAATGATGGGACTGTACCCATGCACTGATCAATGATAGGACTGTACCTCTGCACTGATCAATAATGGGACTGTATCCCTGCACTGATCAATAATGGGACTGTACCCCTGCACTGATCAATCATGGGACTATACCCCTGCACTGATCAATGATGGACTGTACCCCTGCACTGATCAATGATGGGATTGCACCCGTGCACTGATCAATGATGGGACTGTACCACTGCACTGATCAATGATGGGACTGTACCCCTGCAATGATCAATGACGGACTGTACCCATGCACTGATCAATGATGGGACTGTACCCCTGCACTGATCAATGATGGACTGTACCCCTGTACTGATCAATGATGGGACTGTATCGCTGCACTGAAAAATGATGGGATTGTACCCCTGCAACGATCAATGACGGACTGTACCCCTGCACTGATCAATGATGGGACTGTACCCATGCACTGATCAATGATAGGACTGTACCCCTGCACTGATCAATAATGGGACTGTATCCCTGCACTGATCAATAATGGGACTGTACCCCTGCACTGATCAATAATGGGACTATACCCCTGCACTGATCAATGATGTGACTGTACCCCTGCACTGATCAATGATGGGACTGTACCCCTGCACTGATCAATAATGTGACTGTACCACTTATTTGATCAATGATGGGACTGTACCCCTGCACTGATCAATGATGTGACTGTACCCCTGCACTGATCAATGATGGACTGTACCCCTGCACTCATCAATGAAGCGACTGTAACCCTGCACTGATCAATGATGGGACTGGACCCCTGCAGTGATCAATGATGTGACTCTACCCCTGCACTGATCAATGACGGACTGTACAGCTGCACTGATCAATGATGTGACTGTACCTCTGAACAGATGAATGACGGAATGTAACTCTGCACTGATCAATGATGGGATTGTACCCCTGCACTGATCAATGATGTGACTGTACCCCTGCACTGATCAATGATGGGCTGTACCCCTGCACTGCTCAAAGACGGACTGTACCCCTGCACTGATCAATGATGTGACTGTACCCCTGCACTGATCAATGATGGGCTGTACCCCTGCACTAATCAATGATGGGATTGTACCCCTGCACTGATCAATGCTGGGACTGTATCCCTGCACTGATCAATGACGGACTGTACCCCTGCACTGATCCATGATGAGACTGTACCCCTGAAATGATTGTTGATGCGACTGTACCCCTGCACTGATCAATCATGGGACTGTACCCCTGCACTGATCAATGATGGATTGTATTCCTGCACTGATCAATGAAGAGACTGTAACCCTGCACTGATCAATGATGGGACTGTACCCCTCCACTGATCAATGATGTGACTGTACCCCTGCACTGATCAATGACGGACTGTACAGCTGCACTGATCAATGATGTGACTGTACCCCTGCACAGATGAATGACGGAATGTACCCCTGCACTGATCAATGATGGGATTGTACGCCTTCACTGATCAATGACGGAATGTAACCCTGGACTGATCAATGGTGTGACTGTACCCCTGCACTGATCAATGATGTGACTGTACCCCTGCACTGATCAATTATGGGCTGTACCCATGCACTGATGAATGACGGACTGTACCCCTGCACTGATCAATGAAGGGACTGTACCCGTGCACTGATCAATGATGGGACTGTACCCCTGCACTGATCAATGATGGGACTGTACCCCTGCAATGATCAATGACGGACTGTACCCATGCACTGATCAATGATGGGACTGTACCCCTACACTGATCAATGATGGACTGTACCCCTGCACTGATCAATGATGGGACTGTATCGCTGCACTGAACAATGATGGGATTGTACCCCTGCAACGATCAATGACGGTCTGTACCCCTGCACTGATCAATGATGGGACTGTACCCATGCACTGATCAATGATAGGACTGTACCCCTGCACTGATCAATAATGGGACTGTATCCCTGCACTGATCAATAATGGGACTGTACCCCTGCACTGATCTATAATGGGACTATACCCCTGCACTGATCAATGATGTGACTGTACCCCTGCACTGATCAATGATGGGACTGTACCCCTGCACTGATCAATAATGTGACTGTACCCCTGCACTCATCAATGAAGAGACTGTAACCCTGCACTGATCAATGATGGGACTGTACCCCTGCACTGATCAATGATGTGACTCTACCCCTGCACTGATCAATGACGGACTGTACAGCTGCACTGATCAATGATGTGACTGTACCCCTGCACAGATGAATGACGGAATGTAACTCTGCACTGATCAATGATGGGATTGTACCCCTGCACTGATCAATGATGTGACTGTACCCCTGCACTGATCAATGATGGGCTGTACGCCTGCACTGATCAATGATGGGACTGTACCCCTGCACTGATCAATGAAGGGACTGTACCCGTGCACTGATCAATGATGGGCTGCACCCCTGCACTGATCAATGACGGACTGTATCCCTGCACTGATCAATGATGTGACTGTACCCCTGCACTGAGCAATGATGGGCTGTACCCCTGCACTAATCAATGATGGGATTGTACCCCTGCAACGATCAATGACGGACTGTACCCCTGCACTGATCAATGATGGGACTGTACCCATGCACTGATCAATGATAGGACTGTACCTCTGCACTGATCAATAATGGGACTGTATCCCTGCACTGATCAATAATGGGACTGTACCCCTGCACTGATCAATCATGGGACTATACCCCTGCACTGATCAATGATGGACTGTACCCCTGCACTGATCAATGATGTGATTGCACCCGTGCACTGATCAATGATAGGACTGTACCCCTGCACTGATCAATGATGGGACTGTACCCCTGCAATGATCAATGACGGACTGTACCCATGCACTGATCAATGATGGGACTGTACCCCTACACTGATCAATGATGGACTGTACCCCTGCACTGATCAATGATGGGACTGTATCGCTGCACTGAACAATGATGGGATTGTACCCCTGCAACGATCAATGACGGACTGTACCCCTGCACTGATCAATGATGGGACTGTACCCATGCACTGATCAATGATAGGACTGTACCCCTGCACTGATCAATAATGGGACTGTATCCCTGCACTGATCAATAATGGGACTGTACTCCTGCACTGATGAATAATGGGACTATACCCCTGCACTGATCAATGATGGACTGTACCCCTGCACTGATCAATGATGGGACTGTACCCCTGCACTGATCAATAATGTGACTGTACCACATATTTGATCAATGATGGGACTGTACCCCTGCACTGATCAATGATGTGACTGTACCCCTGCACTGATCAATGATGGACTGTACCCCTGCACTCATCAATGAAGAGACTGTAACCCTGCACTGATCAATGATGGGACTGTACCCCTGCAGTGATCAATGATGTGACTCTACCCCTGCACTGATCAATGACGGACTGTACAGCTGCACTGATCAATGATGTGACTGTACCCCTGCACAGATGAATGACGGAATGTAACTCTGCACTGATCAATGATGAGATTGTACTCCTGCACTGATCAATGATGTGACTGTACCCCTGCACTGATCAATGATGGGCTGTACCCCTGCACTGATCAATGACGGACTGTACCCCTGCACTGATCAATGAAGGGACTGTACCCGTGCACTGATCAATGATGGGCTGTACCCCTGCACTGATCAATGACGGACTGTACCCCTGCACTGATCAATGAAGGGACTGTACCCGTGCACTGATCAATGATGGGATTGTACCCCTGCACTGATCAATGCTGGGACTGTATCCCTGCACTGATCAATGATGGACTGTACCCCTGCACTGATCCATGATGAGACTGTACCCCTGAACTGATTGTGGATGCGACTGTACCACTGCACTGATCAATGACGGACTATACCCCTGCACTGATCAATGACGGACTGTACCCCTGCACTGATCAATGACTGGACTGTACCGCTGCACCGATCAATGATGGGACTGTACCCCTGCACTGATCATTGATGGGACTGTACCCCTGCACTGATCAATGAAGGTACTGTACCACTGCACCGATCAATGATGGGACTGTAACCCCGCACTGATCATTGATGGGACTGTACCCCTGCACTGATCAATGACGGACTGTACCCCTGCACTGATCAATGACGGACTGTACCCCTGCAACGATCAATGACGGACTGTACCCATGCACTGATCAATGATGGGACTGTACCCGTGCACTGATCAATGATGGGACTGTACCCCTGCACTGATCAATGATGGGACTGTACCCCTGCACTGATCAATGATGGGAAAGTACCCCTGCACTGATCATTGATGGGACTGTAACCCTGCACCGATCAATAACGGACTGTACAGCTGCACTGATCAATGATGTGACTGTACCGCTGCACTGATGAATGACGGAATGTAAACCTGCACTGATCAATGATGGGATTGTACGCCTTCACTGACCAATGACGGAATGTAACCCTGGACTGATCAATGGTGTGACTGTACCCCTGCACTGATCAATGATGGGCTGTACCCCTGCACTGATCAATGACAGACTGTACCCCTGCACTGATCAATGAAGGGACTGTACCCGTGCACTGATCAATGGTGTGACTGTACCCCTGCACTGATCAATAATGGGACTGTACCACAGCACTGATCAATGATGGGACTGTACCCCTGCACTGATGAATGACAGACTGTACTCCTGCACTGACCAATGATGGGACTGTACCCCTGCACTGATCAATGATGGGACTGCAATCCTACACTGATCAGTGATGGCACTGTGCCACTGCACTGATCAATGATGGACTGTACCCCTGCACTGATCAATGATGGGACTATACTCCTGCACTGATCATTGATGAGACTGTACCCCTACACTGATCAATGATGGGACTGAAGCACTGCACTGATCAATGATGGGACTGTACCCCTGCAGTTAGCAATGATGGGACTGTGCCCCTGCACTTATCAATGATGGGACTGTATCCCTGCACTGATCAATAATGGGACTGTACTCCTGCACTGATCAATGATGTGACTGTACCCCCGCACTGATCAATGATGGGACTGTAACCCTGCACTGATCAATGACGGACTGTACCCTTGCACTGATCAATGACTGGACTGTACCGCTGTACCGATCAATGATGGGACTGTACCCCTGCACTGATCAATAATGTGACTGTACCACTTATCTGATCAATGATGGGACTCTCCCTCTGCACTGATCAATGGTGCGACTGTACCCCTGCACTGATCAATGACGGACTGTACCCCTGCACTGATCAATGAAGAGACTGTAACCCTGCACTGATCAATGATGGGACTGTACCCCTGCACTGATCAATGATGTGACTCTACCCCTGCACTGATCAATGACGGACTGTACAGCTGCACTGATCAATGATGTGACTGTACCCCTGCACAGATGAATGACGGAATGTAACCCTGCACTGATCAATGATGGGACTGCACCCCTGCACTGATCAATGATGGGACTGTACCACAGCACTGATCAATGATGGAACTGTACCCCTGCACTGATCAATTGCGGACTGTACCCCTGAACTGATCAATAATGGGACTGTACCCGTGCACTGATCAATGCTGGGACTGTAGCCCTGCACTGATCAATCATGGGACTGTACCCCTGCACTGATCAATGATGGGACTGTACCCCTGCACTGATCAATGATGGGACTGTATCCCTGCACTGATCAATGATGGGACTGTGACCCTGCACTGATCAATGATGGGATTGTACCCCTGCACTGATCAATGCTGGGACTGTATCCCTGCACTGATCAATGACGGACTGTACCCCTGCACTGATCCATGATGAGACTGTACCCCTGAACTGATTGTTGATGCGACTGTACCCCTGCACTGATCAATGACGGACTGTACCCCTGCACTGATCAATGACGGACTGTACCCCTGCACTGATCAATGACTGGACTGTACCGCTGCACCGATCAATGATGGGACTGTACCCCTGCACTGATCATTGATGGGACTGTACCCCTGCACTGATCAATGAAGGTACTGTACCACTGCACCGATCAATGATGGGACTGTAACCCCGCACTGATCATTGATGGGACTGTACCCCTGCACTGATCAATGACGGACTGTACCCCTGCACTGATCAATGACGGACTGTACCCCTGCACTGACGAATGACTGGACTGTACCGCTGCACCGATCAATGATGGGACTGTACCCCTGCACTGATCATTGATGGGACTGTACCCCTGCACTGATCAATGACGGACTCTACCCCTGCACTGATCAATGACGGACTGTACCCCTGCAACGATCAATGCCGGACTGTACCCCTGCACTGATCAATGATGGGACTGTACCCATGCACTGATCAATGATAGGACTGTACCCCTGCACTGATCAATAATGGGACTGTATCCCTGCACTGATCAATAATGGGACTGTACCCCTGCACTGATCAATGATGTGACTATACCCCTGCACTGATCAATGATGTGACTGTACCCCTGCACTGATCAATGATGGGACTGTACACCTGCACTGATCAATAATGTGACTGTACCACTTATTTGATCAATGATGGGACTGTACCCCTGCACTGATCAATGATGTGACTGTACCCCTGCACTGATCAATGATGGACTGTACCCCTGCACTCATCAATGAAGAGACTGTAACCCTGCACTG
Organism: Pristiophorus japonicus; assembly: GCF_044704955.1. Classification (NCBI taxonomy): domain Eukaryota; kingdom Metazoa; phylum Chordata; class Chondrichthyes; family Pristiophoridae; genus Pristiophorus; species Pristiophorus japonicus. The sequence continues at coordinate 70,654,429 of NC_091992.1, read as the reverse complement.
ATCAATGATGGGACTGTACCCCTGCACTGATCAAAGATGTGACTCTACCCCTGCACTGATCAATGACGGACTGTACAGCTGCACTGATCAATGATGTGACTGTACCCCTGCACAGAAGAATGACGGAATGTAACTCTGCACTGATCAATGATGGGATTGTACGCCTGCACTGATCAATGATGTGACTGTACCCCTGCACTGATCAATGATGGGCTGTACCCTTGCACTGATCAATGATGGACTGTACCCCTGCACTGATCAATGAAGGGACTGTACCCGTGCACTGATCAATGATGGGCTGTACCCCTGCACTGATCAATGACGGACTGTACCCCTGCACTGATCAATGATGTGACTGTACCCCTGCACTGATCAATGATGGGCTGTACCCCTGCACTCATCAATGATGGGATTGTACCCCTGCACTGATCAATGCTGGGACTGTATCCCTGCACTGATCAATGACGGACTGTACCCCTGCACTGATCCATGATGAGACTGTACCCCTGAACTGCTTGTTGATGCGACTGTACCCCTGCACTGATCAATGATGGACTGTACCCCTGCACTGATCAATGATGGATTGTATCCCTGCACTGATCAATGAAGAGACTGTAACCCTGCACTTATCAATGATGGGACTGTACCCCTCCACTGATCAATGATGTGACTGTACCCCTGCACTGATCAATGACGGACTGTACAGCTGCACTGATCAATGATGTGACTGTACCCCTGCACAGATGAATGACGATATGCACCCCTGCACTGATCAATGATGGGATTGTACGCCTTCACTGATCAATGACGGAATGTAACCCTGGACTGATCAATGGTGTGACTGTACCCCTGCACTGATCAATGATGTGACTGTACCCCTGCACTGATCAATTATGGGCTGTACCCATGCACTGATGAATGACGGACTGTACCCTGCACTGATCAATGAAGGGACTGTACCCGTACACTGATCAATGATGGGACTGTACCCCTGCACTGATCAATGATGGGACTGCACCCCTGCACTGATCAATGATGGGACTGTACCACGGCACTGATCAATGATGGGACTGTACCCCTGCACTGATCAATTGCGGACTGTACCCCTGAACTGATCAACAATGGGACTGTACCCTTGCACTGATCAATGCTGGGACTGCAGCCCTGCACTGATCAATCATGGGACTGTACCCCTGCACTGATCAATGATGGGATTGTACCCCTGCACTGATCAATGATGGAACTGTACCCCTGCACTGATCAATGATGGGACTGTGCCCCTGCACTGATCAATGATGGGATTGTACCCCTGCACTGATCAATGCTGGGACTGTATCCCTGCACTGATCAATGACGGACTGTACCCCTGCACTGATCCATGATGAGACTGTACCCCTGAACTGATTGTTGATGCGACTGTACCCCTGCACTGATCAATGACAGACTGTACCCCTGCACTGATCAATGACGGACTGTACCCCTGCACTGATCAATGACTGGACTGTACCGCTGCACCGATCAATGATGGGACTGTACCCCTGCACTGATCATTGATGGGACTGTACCCCTGCACTGATCAATGAAGGTACTGTACCACTGCACCGATCAATGATGGGACTGTAACCCCGCACTGATCATTGATGGGACTGTACCCCTGCACTGATCAATGATGGGACTGTATCGGTGCACTGATCATTGATGGGTCTGTACGCCTGCACTGATCAATGATGGAAATGTACCTGTGCACTGATCAATGATGGAACTGTAACCCAGCACGAATCAATGATCGGACTGTACCCGTGCACTGATCAATGATGGGACTGTACCCCTGCACTGATCAATGATGGGACTGTACCCCTGCACTGATCAATAATGGGAAAGTACCCCTGCACTGATCATTGATGGGACTGTAACCCTGCACCGATCAATGATGGGCTGTACCCCTGCACTGATCAATGACGGACTGTACCCCTGCACTGATCAATGAAGGGACTGTACCCGTGCACTGATCAATGGTGTGACTGCATCCCTGCACTGATCAATAATGGGACTGTACCACAGCACTGATCAATGATGGGACTGTACCCCTGCACTGATGAATGACAGACTGTACTCCTGCACTGACCAATGATGGGACTGTACCCCTGCACTGATCGATGATGGGACTGCAATCCTGCACTGATCAGTGATGGCACTGTACCACTGCACTGATCAATGATGGACTGTACCCCTGCACTGATCAATGATGGGATTATACTCCTGCACTGATCATTGATGAGACTGTACCCCTACACTGATCAATGATGGGACTGAAGCCCTGCACTGATCAATGATGGGACTGTACCCCTGCAGTGATCAATGATGGGACTGTGCCTCTGCACTTATCAATGATGGGACTGTACCCCTGCACTGATCAATAATGGGACTGTACTCCTGCACTGATCAATGATGTGACTGTACCCCCGCACTGATCAATGATGGGACTGTAACCCTGCACTGATCAATGACGGACTGTACCCTTGCACTGATCAATGACTGGACTGTACCGCTGTACCGATCAATGATGGGACTGTACCCCTGCACTGATCAATAATGTGACTGTACCACTTATCTGATCAATGATGGGACTCTACCTCTGCACTGATCAAGGATGCGACTGTACCCCTGCACTGATCAATGACGGACTGTACCCCTGCACTGATCAATGAAGAGACTGTAACCCTGCACTGATCAATGATGGGACTGTACCCCTGCACTGATCAATGATGTGACTCTACCCCTGCACTGATCAATGACGGACTGTACAGCTGCACTGATCAATGATGTGACTGTACCCCTGCACAGATGAATGACGGAATGTAACCCTGCACTGATCAATGATGGGATTGTACGCCTTCACTGATCAATGACGGAATGTAACCCTGTACTGATCAATGGTGTGACTGTACCCCTGCACTGATCAATAATGTGACTGTACCCCTGCACTGATCAATGATGAGCTATACCCCTGCACTGATCAATGACGGACTGTACCCCTGCACTGATCAATGAAGGGACTGTACCCGTGCACTGAACAATGATGGGACTATACCCCTGCACTGATCAATGATGGGACTGCACCCCTGCACTGATCAATGATGGGACTGTACCACAGCACTGATCAATGATGGGACTGTACCCCTGCACTGATCAATTGCGGACTGTACCCCTGAACTGATCAATGCTGGGACTGTACCCTTGCACTGATCAATTCTGGGACTGTAGCCCTGCACTGATCAATCATGGGACTGTACCCCTGCACTGATCAATGATGGGCTGTACCCCTGCACTGATCAATGATGGGACTGTATCCCTGCACTGATCAATGATGGGACTGTGCCCCTGCACTGATCAATGATGGGATTGTACCCCTGCACTGATCAATGCTGGGACTGTAACCCTGCACTGATCAATGACGGACTTTACCCCTGCACTGATCCATGATGAGACTGTACCCCTGAACTGATTGTTGATGCGACTGTACCCCTGCACTGATCAATGACGGACTGTACCCCTGCACTGATCAATGACGGACTGTACCCCTGCACTGATCAATGACTGGACTGTACCGCTGCACCGATCAATGATGGGACTGTACCCCTGCACTGATCATTGATGGGACTGTACCCCTGCACTGATCAATGAAGGTACTGTACCACTGCACCGATCAATGATGGGACTGTAACCTCGCACTGATCATTGATGGGACTGTACCCCTGCACTGATCAATGATGGGACTGTACCCCTGCACTGATCAATGACGGACTGTACCCCTACACTGATCAATGACTGGACTGTACCGCTGCACCGATCAATGATGGGACTGTACCCCTGCACTGATCATTGATGGGACTGTACCCCTGCACTGATCAATGAAGGTACTGTACCACTGCACCGATCAATGATGGGACTGTAACCCCGCACTGATCATTGATGGGACTGTACCCCTGCACTGATCAATGATGGGACTGTATCGGTGCACTGATCAATGATGGAACTGTAACCCAGCACTAATCAATGATCGGACTGTACCCGTGCACTGATCAATGATGGGACTGTACCCCTGCACTGATCAATGATGTGACTGTACCCCTGCACTGATCAATGATGGGAAAGTACCCCTGCACTGATCATTGATGGGACTGTAACCCTGCACCGATCAATGATGGGAATGTACCCCTGCACTGATCAATGATGTGACTGTACCCTTCCACTTTAATGACGGACAGTACAGTTGCACTGATCAATGATGTGACTGTACACCTGCACTGATGAAGGACGCAATGTAATCCTGCACTGATCAATGATGGGATTGTACGCCTTCACTGACCAATGACGGAATGTAACCCTGGACTGATCAATGGTGTGACTGTACCCCTGCACTGATCAATGATGTGACTGTACCCCTGCACTGATCAATGATGGAACTGTTCCCCTGCACTGATCAATGACGGGACTGTACCCCTGCACTGATCAATGACAGACTGTACCCCTGCACTGATCAATAATGGGACTGTACCTCTACACTGATCAATGATGGGACTGTATCCATGCACTTATCAATCATGGGTTTGTACCCCTGCACTGATCAAAAATACGGACTGTACCCCTGCACTGATCATTGATGAGACTGTATTCCTGCACTGATCAATGAAGGGACTGTACTCCGGCACTGATCAATGATGCGACTGTACTCCTGCACTGATCAATGATGGGTCTGTACCCCTGCACTGATCAATGACGGACTGTACCCCTGCACTGATCAATAATGGGACTGTACCCCGGCACTGATCAATGATGGGACTGTACCCCTGCACTGATCAAAGACGGACTGTACCCCTGCACTGATCAATGATGGGACTGTACCCCTGCACTGATCAATGACGGACTGTACCCCTGCACTGATCAATGACGGGACTGTACCCCTGCACTGATCAATGATGGACTGTATCCCTGCACTGATCAATGATGGGACTGTACCCCTGCACTGATCAATGACAGACTGTACTCCTGCACTGACCAATGATGGGATTGTACCCCTGCAATGATCAATGACGGACTGTACCCCTGCACTGATCAATGACGGACTGTAACCCTGCACTGATCAATGATGGGACTGTACCCCTACACTGATCAATGATGGGACTGAACCCTTGCACTGATCAATGATGGGACTGTACCCATGTACTGATCAATGATGCGACTGTACACCTGTACTGATCAGTGACGGACTGTACCCCTGCACTGATCAATAATGGGACTGTACTCCTGCACTGATCAATGATGGGACTGTAACCCTGCACTGATCAATGATGGGCACTGTACCCCTGCACTGATCAATGAAGTGACTGTACCCCTGCACTGATCAATGATGGACTGTACCCCTGCACTGATCAATGACAGACTGTACCCCTGCAGTTATCAATGATGAGACTGTACCCCTGCACTGATCAATGATGGTACTGTACCCCTGCACTGATCAATGACGGGACTGTACCCCTGCACTGATCAATGATGGACTGTACCCCTGCACTGATCAATGATGGGACTCTACCCCCGCACTGATCAATGATGGGACATTAACCCTGCACTGATCAATGATGGGCACTGTACCCCTGCACTGATCAATGATAGGACTGTATCCCTGCACTGATCAATGATGGACTGTACCCTTGCACTGATCAATGGCAGACTGTACCCCTGCAGTTATCAATGATGGGATTGTACGCCTGCAGTGATCAATGATGGGACTGTACCCCTGCACTGATCAATGACGGGACTGTACCCCTGCACTGATGAATGGCGGACTGTGCCCCTGCACTTATCAATGATGGGACTGTACCCCTGCAATGATCAATGACGGACTGTACCCCTGCACTGATCAGTGACGGACTGTACCCTTGCACTGATCAATGACGCACTTTACCCCTGCACTGATCAATGATGGGACTGTACCCCTGCACTGATCAATGACGGGACTGTACCACTGCACTGATCAATGATGGACTGTACACCTGCACTGATCAATGACAGACTGTACCCCTGCAGTTATCATTGATGGGACTGTACCCTTGCACTGATCAATGATGGGACTGTACCCGTGCACTGATCAATGATGGGACTGTACCCGTGCACTGATCAATGATAGACTGTACCCCTGCACTGATCAATAATGGGACTGTACCCCTGCACTGATCAGTGATGGGACTGTACCCATGCACTTATCAATCATGGGTCTGTACCCCTGCACTGATCAATGACGGACTGTACCCCTGCACTGATCATTGATGGGACTGTATTCCTGCACTGATCAATGAAGGGACTGTACTCTGGCACTGATCAATGATGGGTCTGTACCCCTGCACTGATCAATGACGGACTGTACCCCTGCACTGAGCATTGATGGGACTGTACCACTGCACTGATCAATGATGGACTGTACCCCTGCACTGATCAATGACAGACTGTACCCCTGCAGTTATCATTGATGGGACTGTACCCTTGCACTAATCAATGATGGGACTGTTCCCTTGCACTGATCAATGATGGACTGTATCCCTGCTCTGATCAATGACGGACTGTAACGCTGCACTGATCAATGATGGGATTGTACCCCGACACTGATCAATGATGGGACTGAAGCCCTGCACTGATCAATGATGGGACTGTACCCCTGCACTGATCAATGATGAATCTGTAGCCCCTGCACTGATCAATGACGCGACTGTACCCCTACACTGATGAATGACAGATTAAATCCCTGTACTGATCAATGATGGTCTGTACCCATGCACTGATCAATGATGGGACTGTACACCTGTACTGATCAATGACTAACTGTACCCTTGCACTGATCAATAATGGGACTTATAATGAGAGGCAGCGGCCTATAAAAGGCTCAGCAGTATGGGGAGCGTCGAGAGAGGCGGGAGTCGAGAGAGGCAGCGGCCTATAAAAGGCTCAGCAGTCCGGGGAGCGTCGAGAGAGGCGGGAGTCGAGAGAGGCATACTTGTGCAGCTCCAGCTGAGAGAAGTCAAAAAAGAAGTAGAAAGAAATCAAAAGGTGACGTCACAGCCAACGTGGTAAGTGATTGGCTGCTGATTGGTGAGTAGTTTTTCTTTTTCTTTATTAGTCAGTAACTTTTAACATTGTTGTCGGCAATTTAAGTGTATCTAAGGGTTAAGTCATGGCAGGACAGCTCGGTCACGTGATATGCTCCTCTTGTACCATGTGGGAACACGGGGACAACACCAGTGTCCCTGACGACGACATGTGCGGGAAGTGTGTCCACCTCCGGCTACTGACGGTCCGCGTTGCGGAGTTGGAGCTGAAGGTGGATTCACTCTGGAGCATCCACGATGCTGAGAATGACATGAGTATCACGTGTAGCGAGTGGTCTTACCGCAGGAGAAGGGTCCACAGCCAGCGAGGGAATGGAAGACCAGCAGGAAGAGTAGTGCAAGGAAGGTAGTGCAGGGGTCCCCTGTGGTCATCCCACTGCAAAACAGATACACTGCTTTGAGTGCTGTTGAGGGGGATGACTCATCAGGAGCGGGCAGCAGCAGCCAAGTTCATGGCACCGTGGCTGGCTCTGTTGCACAGGAGGGCAGGAAAAAGAGTGGGCGAGCGATAGTGATAGGGGATTCAATTGTAAGGGGAATAGATAGGCGTTTCTGCGGCCGCAACCGAGACTCCAGGATGGTATGTTGCCTCCCTGGTGCAAGGGTCAAGGATGTCTCGGAGCGGGTGCAGGACATTCTAAAAAGGGAGGGAGAACAGCCAGTTGTCGTGGTGCACGTTGGTACCAATGACATAGGTAAAAAAAGGGATGAGTTCCTACGAAATGAATTTAAGGAGCTAGGAGCTAAATTAAAAAGTAGGACCTCAAAAGTAGTAATCTCGGGATTGCTACCAGTGCCACGTGCTAGTCATAGTAGGAATCGCAGGATAGCTCAGATGAATACGTGGCTTGAGCAATGGTGCAGCAGGGAGGGATTCAAATTCCTGGGGCATTGGGACCGGTTCTGGGGGAGGTGGGACCAGTACAATCCGGACGGTCTGCACCTGGGCAGAATCGGAACCAATGTCCTCGGGGGAGTGTTTGCTAGTGCTGTTGGGGAGGAGTTAAACTAATATGGCAGGGGGATGGGAACCAATGCAGGGAGATAGAGGGAAACAAAAAGGAGGCAAAAACAAAAGACAGAAAGGAGATGAGGAAAAGTGGAGGGCAGAGAAACCCAAGGCAAAGAACAAAAAGGGCTATTGTACAGCAAAATTCTAAAAGGACAGAGGGTGTTAAAAAAACAAGCCTAAAGGCTTTGTGTCTTAATGCAAGGAGTATCCGCAATAAGGTGGATGAATTAACTGTGCAAATAGATGTTAACAAATATGACGTGATTGGGATTACGGAGACATGGCTCCAGGATGAGCAGGGCTGGGAACTCAACATCCAGGGGTATTCAACATTCAGGAAGGATAGAATAAAAGGAAAAGGAGGTGGGGTAGCATTGCTGGTTAAGGAGGAGATTAAGGCAATAGTTAGGAAGGACATTAGCTTGGATGATGTGGAATCTATATGGGTAGAGCTGCAGAACACCAAAGGGCAAAAAACGTTAGTGGGAGTTGTGTACAGACCTCCAAACAGTAGTAGTGATGTTGGGGAGGGCATCAAACAGGAAATTAGGGGTGCGTGCAATAAAGGTGCAGCAGTTATAATGGGTGACTTTAATATGCACATAGATTGGGCTAACCAAACTGGAAGCAATACGGTGGAGGAGGATTTTCTGGAGCGCATAAGGGATGGTTTTTTAGACCAATATGTCGAGGAACCAACTAGGGGGGAGGCCATCTTAGACTGGGTGTTATGTAATGAGAGAGGATTAATTAGCAATCTCGTTGTGCGAGGCCCCTTGGGGAAGAGTGACCATAATATGGTGGAATTCTGCATTGGGATGGAGAATGAAACAGTTAATTCAGAGACCATGGTCCAGAACTTAAAGAAGGCTAACTTTGAAGGTATGAGGCGTGAATTGGCTGGGATGGATTGGCGAATGATACTTAAGGGGTTGACTGTGGATGGGCAATGGCAGACATTTAGAGACCGCATGGATGAACTACAACAATTGTACATTCCTGTCTGGCATAAAAATAAAAAAGGGAAGGTGGCTCAACCGTGGCTATCAAGGGAAATCAGGGATAGTATTAAAGCCAAGGAAGTGGCATACAAATTGGCCAGAAATAGCAGCGAACCTGGGGACTGGGAGAAATTTAGAACTCAGCAGAGGAGGACAAAGGGTTTGATTAGGGCAGGGAAAATGGAGTATGAGAAGAAGCTTGCAGGGAACATTAAGACGGATTGCAAAAGTTTCTATAGCTATGTAAAGAGAAAAAGGTTAGTAAAGACAAACGTAGGTCCTCTGCAGTCAGAATCAGGGGAAGTCATAACGGGGAACAAAGAAATGGCGGACCAATTGAACAAGTACTTTGGTTCGGTATTCACGAAGGAGGACACGAACAACCTTCCGGTTATAAAAGGGGTCGGGGGGTCTAGTAAGGAGGAGGAACTGAGGGAAATCCTTATTAGCCGGGAAATTGTGTTGGGGAAATTGATGGGATTGAAGGCCGATAAATCCCCAGGGCCTGATGGACTGCATCCCAGAGTACTTAAGGAGGTGGCCTTGGAAATAGTGGATGTGTTGACAGTCATTTTCCAACATTCCATTGACTCTGGATCAGTTCCTATGGAGTGGAGGGTAGCCAATGTAACCCCACTTTTTAAAAAAGGAGGGAGAGAGAAAACAGGGAATTATAGACCGGTCAGCCTGACATCGGTAGTGGGTAAAATGATGGAATCAATTATTAAGGATGTCATAGCAGTGCATTTGGAAAGAGGTGACATGATAGGTCCAAGTCAGCATGGATTTGTGAAAGGGAAATCATGCTTGACAAATCTTCTGGAATTTTTTGAGGATGTTTCCAGTAGAGTGGATAAGGGAGAACCAGTTGATGTGGTATATTTGGACTTTCAGAAGGCGTTCGACAAGGTCCCACACAAGAGATTGATGTGCAAAGTTAGAGCACATGGGATTGGGGGTAGTGTACTGACATGGATTGAGAACTGGTTGTCAGACAGGAAGCAAAGAGTAGAAGTAAATGGGTACTTTTCAGAATGGCAGGCAGTGACTAGTGGGGTACCGCAAGGTTCTGTGCTGGGGCCCCAGCTGTTTACACTGTACATTAATGATTTAGATGAGGGGATTAAATGTAGTATCTCCAAATTTGCGGATGACACTAAGTTGGGTGGCAGTGTGAGCTGCGAGGAGGATGCTATGAGGCTGCAGAGTGACTTGGATAGGTTAGGTGAGTGGGCAAATGCATGGCAGATGAAGTATAATGTGGATAAATGTGAGGTTATCCACTTTGGTGGTAAAAACAGAGAGACAGACTATTATCTGAATGGTGACAGATTAGGAAAAGGGGAGGTGCAAAGAGACCTGGGTGTCATGGTACATCAGTCATTGAAGGTTGGCATGCAGGTGCAGCAGGCGGTTAAGAAAGCAAATGGCATGTTGGCCTTCATAGCAAGGGGATTTGAGTACAGGGGCAGGGAGGTGTTGCTACAGTTGTACAGGGCATTGGTGAGGCCACACCTGGAGTATTGTGTACAGTTTTTGTCTCCTAACCTGAGGAAGGACATTCTTGCTATTGAGGGAGTGCAGCGAAGGTTCACCAGACTGATTCCCGGGATGGCGGGACTGACCTATCAAGAAAGACTGGATCAACTGGGCTTGTATTCACTGGAGTTCAGAAGAATGAGAGGGGACCTCATAGAAACAAATAAAATTCTGACGGGGTTAGACAGGTTAGATGCAGGAAGAATGTTCCCAATGTTGGGGAAGTCCAGAACCAGAGGTCACAGTCTAAGGATAAGGGGTAAGCCATTTAGGACCGAGATGCGGAGGAACTTCTTCACCCAGAGAGTGGTGAACCTGTGGAATTCTCTACCACAGAAAGTTGTTGAGGCCAATTCACTAAATATATTCAAAAAGGAGTTAGATGAGGTCCTTACTACTAGGGGGATCAAGGGATATGGCGAGAAAGCAGGAATGGGGTACTGAAGTTGAATGTTCAGCCATGAACTCATTGAATGGCGGTGCAGGCTAGAAGGGCCGAATGTCCTACATCTGCACCTATTTTCTATGTTTCTATGTTACCCCTGCACTGATCAATGATGGGCACTGTACCCCTGAACTGATCAATGGTGGACTGTACACCTGCACTGATTAATGACAGACTGTACCCCTGCAGTTATCAATGATGGGACTGTAACCCTGCATTGATCAATGATGGGACTACACCCATGCACTGATCAATGACGGGATTGTACCACTGCACTGATCAATGGTGGACTGTACACCTGCACTGATCAATGATGGGACTGTACCCCTGCACTGATCAATGACGGATTGTACCCCTGCACTGATCAATGACGGGACTGTACCCCTGCACTGATCAATGATGGACTCTATCCCTGCTCTGATCAATGATGGACTGTAACCCTGCACTGATCAATGATGGGACTGTACCCCTGCAATAATCAATGAGGGACTGTACCCCTGCACTGATCAATGACGGACTGTAACCCTGCACTGATCAATGATGGGACTGTACCCCTACGCTGATCAATGATGGGACTGAACCCCTGCACTGATCAATGGTGGACTGTACACCTGCACTGATCAATGATGGGACTGTACCCCTGCACTGATCAATGACGGGACTGTACCCCTGCACTGATCAATGATGGACTCTATCCCTGCTCTGATCAATGACGGACTGTAACCCTGCACTGATCAATGATGGGACTGTACCCCTGCAATAATCAATGAGGGACTGTACCCCTGCACTGATCAATGACGGACTGTAACCCTGCACTGATCAATGATGGGACTGTACCCCGACACTGATCAATGATGGGACTGAACCCCTGCACTGATCAATGATGGGACTGTACCAATGTACTGATCAATGATGGGACTGTACACCTGTACTGATCAATGACGGACTGTACCCCTGCACTGATCAATAATGGGACTGTACCCCTGCAGTTATCAATGATGTGACTGTACCCCTGCACTGATCAATGATGGGCACTGTACCCCTGCACTGATCAATGACGGGACTGTACCCCTGCACTGATCAATGATGGACTGTATCCCTGCACTGATCAATGATGGGACGGTACCCCTGCACTGATCAATGACAGACTGTACTCCTGCACTGACCAATGATGGGAGTGTACCCCTGCAATGATCAATGACGGACTGTACCCCTGCACTGATCAATGACGGACTGTACCCCTGCACTGATCAATGACGTACTGTACACCTGCACTGATCAATGACAGGACTGTACCCCTGCACTGATCAGTGATGGGACTGTACCCCTGCACTGATCAATGACGGGACTGTACCCCTGCACTGATCAATGATGGACTGTATCCCTGCTCTGATCAATGACGGACTGTAACCCTGCACTGATCAATGATGGGACTGTACCCCTACACTGATCAATGATGGGACTGAACCCCTGCACTGATCAATGATGGGGCTGTACACCTGTACTGATCAATGACCGACTGTACCCCTGCACTGATCAATAATGGGACTGTACCCCGGCACTGATCAATGACGGGACTGTACCCCTGCACTGATCAATGACGGACTGTACCCCTGCACTGATCAATGACGGGACTGTACCCCTGCACTGATCAATGATGGACTGTATCCCTGCACTGATCATTGATGGGACTGTACCCCTGCACTGATCAATGACCGACTGTACCCCTGCACTGATCAATAATGGGACTGTACCCCGGCACTGATCAATGACGGGATTGTACCCCTGCACTGATCAATGACGGGACTGTACCCCTGCACTGATCAATGATGGACTGTATCCCTGCACTGATCAATGATGGGACTGTACCCCTGCATTGATCAATGACAGACTGTACTCCTGCACTGACCAATGATGGGACTGTACCCCTGCAATAATCAATGAGGGACTGTACCCCTGCACTGATCAATGACGGACTGTAACCCTGCACTGATCAATGATGGGCACTGTACCCCTACACTGATCAATGATATGACTGAACCCCTGCACTGATCAATGATGGGACTGTACCCATGTACTGATCAATGATGGGACTGTACACCTGTACTGATCAATGACGGACTGTACCCCTGCACTGATCAATAATGGGACTGTACCCCTGCACTGATCAATGATGGGACTGTAACCCTGCACTGATCAATGATGGGCACTGTACCCCTGCACTGATCAATGATGTGACTGTACCCCTGCACTGATCAATGATGGACTGTACCCCTGCACTGATCAATGACAGACTGTACCCCTGCAGTTATCAATGATGTGACTGTACCCCTGCACTGATCAATGATGGGCACTGTACCCCTGCACTGATCAATGATGGGACGGTACCCCTGCACTGATCAATGATGGACTGTATCCCTGCACTGATCAATGATGGGACGGTACACCTGCACTGATCAATTACCGACTGTACCCCTGCACTGATCAATAATGGGACTGTACCCCGGCACTGATCAATGACGGGACTGTACCCCTGCATTGATCAATGACGGACTGTACCGCTGCACTGATCAATGACGGGACTGTACCCCTGCACTGATCAATGACGGGACTGTACCCCTGCACTGATCAATGATGGACTGTATCCCTGCACTGATCAATGATGGGACGGTACCCCTGCACTGATCAATGACAGACTGTACTCCTGCACTGACCAATGATGGGAGTGTACCCCTGCAATGATCAATGACGGACTGTACCCCTGCACTGATCAATGACGGACTGTACCCCTGCACTGATCAATGACGTACTGTACCCCTGCACTGATCAATGACAGGACTGTACCCCTGCACTGATCAGTGATGGGACTGTACCCCTGCACTGATCAATGACGGGACTGTACCCCTGCACTGATCAATGATGGACTGTATCCCTGCTCTGATCAATGACGGACTGTAACCCTGCACTGATCAATGATGGGACTGTACCCCTACACTGATCAATGATGGGACTGAACCCCTGCACTGATCAATGATGGGGCTGTACCCCTGCACTGATTAATGATGGTACTGTGCCCCCGCACTAATCAATGATGGGACTGTAACCCTGCACTGATCAATGATGGGCACTGTACCCATGCACTGAGCAGTGATGGGACTGTACACCTGTACTGATCAATGACCGACTGTACCCCTGCACTGATCAATAATGGGACTGTACCCCGGCACTGATCAATGACGGGACTGTACCCCTGCACTGATCAATGACGGACTGTACCCCTGCACTGATCAATGACGGGACTGTACCCCTGCACTGATCAATGATGGACTGTATCCCTGCACTGATCAATGATGGGACTGTACCCCTGCACTGATCAATGACCGACTGTACCCCTGCACTGATCAATAATGGGACTGTACCCCGGCACTGATCAATGACGGGATTGTACCCCTGCACTGATCAATGACGGGACTGTACCCCTGCACTGATCAATGATGGACTGTATCCCTGCACTGATCAATGATGGGACTGTACCCCTGCATTGATCAATGACAGACTGTACTCCTGCACTGACCAATGATGGGACTGTACCCCTGCAATAATCAATGAGGGACTGTACCCCTGCACTGATCAATGACGGACTGTAACCCTGCACTGATCAATGATGGGCACTGTACCCCTACACTGATCAATGATGGGACTGAACCCCTGCACTGATCAATGATGGGACTGTACCCATGTACTGATCAATGATGGGACTGTACACCTGTACTGATCAATGACGGACTGTACCCCTGCACTGATCAATAATGGGACTGTACCCCTGCACTGATCAATGATGGGACTGTAACCCTGCACTGATCAATGATGGGCACTGTACCCCTGCACTGATCAATGATGTGACTGTACCCCTGCACTGATCAATGATGGACTATACCCCTGCACTGATCAATGACAGACTGTACCCCTGCAGTTATCAATGATGTGACTGTACCCCTGCACTGATCAATGATGGGCACTGTACCCCTGCACTGATCAATGATGGGACGGTACCCCTGCACTGATCAATGATGGACTGTATCCCTGCACTGATCAATGATGGGACGGTACACCTGCACTGATCAATTACCGACTGTACCCCTGCACTGATCAATAATGGGACTGTACCCCGGCACTGATCAATGACGGGACTGTACCCCTGCACTGATCAATGACGGACTGTACCGCTGCACTGATCAATGACGGGACTGTACCACTGCACTGATCAATGATGGACTGTACCCCTGCACTGATCAATGACAGACTGTACCCCTGCAGTTATCATTGATGGGACTGTACTCTTGCACTGATCAATGATGGGACTGTTCCCCTGCACTGAACAATGACGGGACTGTACCCCTGCACTGATCAATGATGGACTGTACCCGTGCACTGATCAATGATGGGACTGTACCCGTGCACTGATCAATGACAGACTGTACCCCTGCACTGATCAATAATGGGACTGTACCCCTGCACTGATCAATGATGGGACTGTACCCATGCACTTATCAATCATGGGTCTGTACCCCTGCACTGATCAATGACGGACTGTACCCCTGCACTGATCATTGATGAGACTGTATTCCTGCACTGATCAATGAAGGGACTGTACTCCGGCACTGATCAATGATGCGACTGTACTCCTGCACTGATCAATGATGGGTCTGTACCCCTGCACTGGTCAATGACGGACTGTACCCCTGCACTGAGCATTGATGGGACTGTACCACTGCACTGATCAATGATGGACTGTACCCCTGCACTGATCAATGACAGACTGTACCCCTGCAGTTATCATTGATGGGACTGTACCCTTGCACTGATCAATGATGGGACTGTTCCCCTGCACTGATCAATGATGGACTGTATCCCTGCTCTGATCAATGACGGACTGTAACGCTGCACTGATCAATGATGGGATTGTACCCCTACACTGATCAATGATGGGACTGAAGCCTTGCACTGATCAATGACGCGACTGTACCCCTACACTGATGAATGACAGATTAAATCCCTGTACTGATCAATGATGGTCTGTACCCATGCACTGATCAATGATGGGACTGTACACCTGTACTGATCAATGACTAACTGTACCCTTGCACTGATCAATAATGGGACTGTATCCCTGCACTGATCAATGATGGGACTGTATCCCTGCACTGATCAATGATGGTACTGTGCCCCCGCACTGATCAATGATGGGACTGTACCCCTGCACTGATCAATGACAGATTAAATCCCTGTACTGGTAGCAATGATGGGATTGTACCCCTACACTGATCAATGATGGGACTGAACCCCTGCACTGATCAATGATGGGCACTGTACCCCTGCACTGGTCAATGATGTGACTGTACCCCTGCACTGATCAATGATGGACTGTACCACTGCACTGATCAATGACAGACTGTACCCCTGCAGTAATCAATGATGGGACTGTACCCCTGCACTGATCAATGATGGTACTGTATCCCTGCACTGATCAATGATGGGACTGTACCCCTGCACTGATCAATGATGGACTGTATCCCTGCACTAATCAATGATGGGACGGTACCCCTGCACTGATCAATGACAGACTGGACTCCTGCACTGACCAATGATGGGAGTGTACCCCTGCAATGATCAATGACGGACTGTACCCCTGCACTGATCAATGACGGACTGTACCCCTGCACTGATCAATGACGTACTGTACCCCTGCACTGATCAATGACAGGACTGTACCCCTGTATTGATCAATGATGGGACTGTACCCCTGCACTGATCAATGATGGACTGTATCCCTGCACTGATCAATGATGGGACTGTACCCCTGCACTGATCAATGACGGACTGTACCCCTGCACTGATCAATGACGTACTGTACCCCTGCACTGATCAATGACAGGACTGTACCCCTGCACTGATCAGTGATGGGACTGTACCCCTGCACTGATCAATAACGGGACTGTACCCCTGCACTGATCAATGATGGACTGTATCCCTGCACTGATCAATGATGGGACTGTACCCCTATACTGATCAATGATGGGACTGAACCCCTGCACTGATAAATGATGGGACTGTACCCATGTACTGATCAATGATGGGACTGTACACCTGTACTGACCAATGAAGGACTGAACCCCTGCACTAATCAATAATGGGACTGTACCCCTGCACTGATCAATGATGGGACTGTAACCCTGCACTGATCAATGATGGGCACTGTACCCCTGCACTGATCAATGATGTGACTGTACCCCTCCACTGATCAATGATGGACTGTACCCCTGCACTGATCAATGATGGGACTCTACCCCCGCACTGATCAATGATGGGACATTAACCCTGCACTGATCAATGATGGGCACTGTACCCCTGCACTGATCAATGATAGGACTGTATCCCTGCACTGATCAATGATGGACTGTACCCCTGCACTGATTAATGACAGACTGTACCCCTGTAGTTATCAATGATGGGACTATAACCCTGCACTGATCAATGATGGGACTGCACCCATGCACTGATCAATGACGGGACTGTACCACTGCACTGATCAATGGTGGACTGGACACCTGCACTGATCAATGATAGGACTGTACCCCTGCACTGATCAATGATGGGACTGTACCCCGACACTGATCAATGATGGGACTGAACCCCTGCACTGATCAATGATGGGACTGTACCCATGTACTGATCAATGATGGGACTGTACTCCTGTACTGATCAATGACGGACTGTACCCCTGCACTGATCAATAATGGGACTGTACCCCTGCACTGATCAATGATGGGACTGTAACCCTGCACTGATCAATGATGGGCACTGTAACCCTGCACTGATCAATGATGTGACTGTACCCCTGCACTGATCAATGATGGACTGTACCCCTGCACTGATCAATGACAGACTGTACCCCTGCAGTTATCAATGATGAGACTGTACCCCTGCACTGATCAATGATGATACTTTACCCCTGCACTGATCAATGACGGGACTGTACCCCTGCACTGATCAATGATGGACTGTATCCCTGCACTGATCAATGATGGGACGGTACCCCTGCACTGATCAATGACAGACTGTACTCCTGCACTGACCAATGATGGGAGTGTACCCCTGCAATGATCAATGACGGACTGTACCCCTGCACTGATCAATGACGGACTGTATCCCTGCACTGATCAATGATGTACTGTACCCCTGCACTGATCAATGACAGGACTGTACCCCTGCACTGATCAATGATGGGACTGAGCCCCTGCACTTATCAATGATGGGCTGTACCCCTGCACTGATCAATGATGGGACTGTACCCCTGCACTGATCAATGACGGGACTGTACCCCTGCACTGATCAATGATGGACTGTATCCCTGCTCTGATCAATGACGGACTGTAACCCTGCACTGATCAATGATGGGACTGTACCCCTACACAGATCAATGATGGGACTGAACACCGGCACTGATCAATGATGGGACTGTACCCCTGCACTGATCAATGATGGTACTGTGCCCCCGCACTGATCAATGACAGATTAAATCCCCGTACTGGTCAATGATGGGATTGTACCCCTACACAGATCAATGATGGGACTGAACACCTGCACTGATTAATGACGGGACTGTAACCCTACACTGATCAATGACAGATTAAATCCCTGTATTGATCAATGATGGTCTGTACCCATGCACTGAGCAATGATGGGACTGTACACCTGTACTGATCAATGACCGACTGTACCCCTGCACTGATCAATAATGGGACTGTACCCCGGCACTGATCAATGATGGGACTGTACCCCTGCACTGATCAATGACGGACTGTACCCCTGCACTGATCAATGACGGGACTGTACCCCTGCACTCATCAATGATGGACTGTATCCCTGTACTGATCAATGATGGGACTGTACCCCTGCACTGATCAATGACAGACTGTACTCCTGCACTGACCAATGATGGGACTGTACCCCTGCAATGATCAATGACGGACTGTACCCCTGCACTGATCAATGATGGACTGTAACCCTGCACTGACCAATGATGGGACTGTACCCCTATACTGATCAATGATGGGCTGTACCCCTGCACTGATCAATGATGGGACTGTACCCCTGCACTGATCAATGACGGGACTGTACCCCTGCACTGATCAATGATGGACTGTATCCCTGCTCTGATCAATGACGGACTGTAACCCTGCACTGATCAATGATGGGACTGTACCCCTACACTGATCAATGATGGGACTGAACCCCTGCACTGATCAATGATGGGACTGTACCCCTGCACTGATCAATGATGGTACTGTGCCCCCGCACTGATCAATGATGGGACTATACCCCTGCACTGATCAATGACAGATTAAATCCCTGTACTGGTCAATGATGGGATTGTACCCCTACACAGATCAATGATGGGACTGTAACACTACACTGATCAATGACAGATTAAATCCCTGTATTGATCAATGATGGTCTGTACCCATGCACTGAGCAATGATGGGACTGTACACCTGTACTGATTATTGACCGACTGTACCCCTGCACTGATCAATGATGGGACTGTACCCCGGCACTGATCAATGATGGGACTGTACCCCTGCACTCATCAATGATGGACTGTATCCCTGCACTGATCAATGATGGGACTGTACCCCTGCACTGATCAATGACAGACTGTACTCCTGCACTGACCAATGATGGGACTGTACCCCTGCAATGATCAATGACGGACTGTGCCCCTGCACTGATCAATGATGGACTGTAACCCTGCACTGATCAATGATGGGACTGTACACCTGTACTGACCAATGACGGACTGAACCCCTGCACTAATCAATAATGGGACTGTACCGCTGCACTGATCAATGATGGGACTGTAACCCTGCACTGATCAGTGATGGGCACTGTACCCCTGCACTGATCAATGATGTGACTGTACCTCTGCACTGATCAATGATGGACTGTACCCCTGCACTGATCAATGATGGGACTCTCCCCCCGCACTCATCAATGATGGAACATTAACCCTGCACTGATCAATGATGGGCACTGTACCCCTGCACTGATCAATGATAGGACTGTATCCCTGCACTGATCAATGATGGACTGTACCCATGCACTGATCAATGGCAGACTGTACCCCTGCAGTTATCAATGATGGGACTGTACGCCTGCAGTGATCAATGATGGGACTGTACCCCTGCACTGATCAATGACGGGACTGTACCCCTGCACTGATCATTGACGGACTGTACCCCTGCACTGATCAATGGCGGACTGTGCCCCTGCACTTATCAATGATGGGACTGTACCCCTGCAATGATCAATGACGGACTGTACCCCTGCACTGATCAATGACGGACTGTACCCCTGCACTGATCAATGACGCACTTTACCCCTGCACTGATCAATGATGGGACTGTACCCCTGCACTGATCAATGACGGGACTGTACCACTGCACTGATCAATGATGGACTGTACCCCTGCACTGATCAATGATGGGACTGTACCCCTGCAGTTATCATTGATGGGACTGTACCCTTGCACTGATCAATGATGGGACTGTTCCCCTGCACTGATCATTGACGGGACTTTACCCCTGCACTGATCAGTGATGGACTGTACCCGTGCACTGATCAATGATGGGACTGTACCCCTGCACTGATCAATGACAGACTGTACCCCTGCACTGATCAATCATGGGTCTGTACCCCTGCACTGATCAATGACGGACTGTACCCCTGCACTGATCATTGATGAGACTGTATTCCTGCACTGATCAATGAAGGGACTGTACTCCTGCACTGATCAATGATGGGTCTGTACCCCTGCACTGATCAATGACGGACTGTACCCCTGCACTGAGCATTGATGGGACTGTACCACTGCACTGATCAATGATGGACTGTATCCCTGCTCTGATCAATGACGGACTGTAACGCTGCACTGATCAATGATGGGATTGTACCCCTACACTGATCAATGATGGGACTGAAGCCCTGCACTGATCAATGAAGGGACTGTACCCCTGCACTGATCAATGATGAATCTGTAGCCCCTGCACTGATCAATGACGCGACTGTACCCCTACACTGATGAATGACAGATTAAATCCCTGTACTGATCAATGATGGTCTGTACCCATGCACTGATCAATGATGGGACTGTACACCTGTACTGATCAATGACTAACTGTACCCTTGCACTGATCAATAATGGGACTTACCCCTGCACTGATCAATGATGGACTGTACCCCTGCACTGATTAATGACAGATTGTACCCCTGCAGTTATCAATGATGGGACTGTAACCCTGCACTGATCAATGATGGGACTGCACCCATGCACTGATCAATGACGGGACTGTACCACTGCACTGATCAATGGTGGACTGTACACCTGCACTGATCAATGATGGGACTGTACCCTTGCACTGATCAATGACGGATTGTACCCCTGCACTGATCAATGATGGGACTGAGCCCCTGCACTTATCAATGATGGGTCTGTACCCCTGCACTGATCAATGATGGGACTGTGCTCCTGCACTGATCAATGACGGGACTGTACCCCTGCACTGATCAATGATGGACTCTATCCCTGCTCTGATCAATGACGGACTGTAACCCTGCACTGATCAATGATGGGACTGTACCCCTACACTGATAAATGATGGGACTGAACCCCTGCACTGATCAATGATGGGACTGTACCCCTGCACTGATCAATGACAGATTAAATCCCTGTACTGGTCAATGATGGGATTGTACCCCTACACTGATCAATGATGGGACTGAACCCCTGCACTGATCAATGATGGGACTGTACCCCTATACTGATCAATGATGGGACTGAACCCCTGCACTGATCAATGATGGGACTGTACCCATGTACTGATCAATGATGGGACTGTACACCTGTACTGACCAATGACGGACTGAACCCCTGCACTAATCAATAATGGGACTTTACCCCTGCACTTATCAATGATGGGACTGTACCCCTGCAATGATCAATGACGGACTGTACCCCTGCACTGATCAATGACAGGACTGTACCCCTGCACTGATCAATGATGGGACTGAGCCCCTGCACTTATCAATGATGGGCTGTACCCCTGCACTGATCAATGATGGGACTGTACCCCTGCACTGATCAATGACGGGACTGTACCCCTGCACTGATCAATGATGGACTGTATCCCTGCTCTGATCAATGACGGACTGTAACCCTGCACTGATCAATGATGGGACTGTACCCCTACACTGATCAATGATGGGACTGAACCCCTGCACTGATCAATGATGGGACTGTACCCCTGCACTGATCAATGATGGTACTGTGCCCCCGCACTGATCAATGATGGGACTATACCCCTGCACTGATCAATGACAGATTAAATCCCTGTACTGGTCAATGATGGGATTGTACCCCTACACAGATCAATGATGGGACTGTAACACTACACTGATCAATGACAGATTAAATCCCTGTATTGATCAATGATGGTCTGTACCCATGCACTGAGCAATGATGGGACTGTACACCTGTACTGATTATTGACCGACTGTACCCCTGCACTGATCAATGATGGGACTGTACCCCGGCACTGATCAATGATGGGACTGTACCCCTGCACTCATCAATGATGGACTGTATCCCTGCACTGATCAATGATGGGACTGTACCCCTGCACTGATCAATGACAGACTGTACTCCTGCACTGACCAATGATGGGACTGTACCCCTGCAATGATCAATGACGGACTGTGCCCCTGCACTGATCAATGATGGACTGTAACCCTGCACTGATCAATGATGGGACTGTACACCTGTACTGACCAATGACGGACTGAACCCCTGCACTAATCAATAATGGGACTGTACCGCTGCACTGATCAATGATGGGTCTGTACCCCTGCACTGATCAATGACGGACTGTACCCCTGCACTGAGCATTGATGGGACTGTACCACTGCACTGATCAATGATGGACTGTATCCCTGCTCTGATCAATGACGGACTGTAACGCTGCACTGATCAATGATGGGATTGTACCCCTACACTGATCAATGATGGGACTGAAGCCCTGCACTGATCAATGAAGGGACTGTACCCCTGCACTGATCAATGATGAATCTGTAGCCCCTGCACTGATCAATGACGCGACTGTACCCCTACACTGATGAATGACAGATTAAATCCCTGTACTGATCAATGATGGTCTGTACCCATGCACTGATCAATGATGGGACTGTACACCTGTACTGATCAATGACTAACTGTACCCTTGCACTGATCAATAATGGGACTTACCCCTGCACTGATCAATGATGGACTGTACCCCTGCACTGATTAATGACAGATTGTACCCCTGCAGTTATCAATGATGGGACTGTAACCCTGCACTGATCAATGATGGGACTGCACCCATGCACTGATCAATGACGGGACTGTACCACTGCACTGATCAATGGTGGACTGTACACCTGCACTGATCAATGATGGGACTGTACCCTTGCACTGATCAATGACGGATTGTACCCCTGCACTGATCAATGATGGGACTGAGCCCCTGCACTTATCAATGATGAGTCTGTACCCCTGCACTGATCAATGATGGGACTGTGCTCCTGCACTGATCAATGACGGGACTGTACCCCTGCACTGATCAATGATGGACTCTATCCCTGCTCTGATCAATGACGGACTGTAACCCTGCACTGATCAATGATGGGACTGTACCCCTACACTGATAAATGATGGGACTGAACCCCTGCACTGATCAATGATGGGACTGTACCCCTGCACTGATCAATGACAGATTAAATCCCTGTACTGGTCAATGATGGGATTGTACCCCTACACTGATCAATGATGGGACTGAACCCCTGCACTGATCAATGATGGGACTGTACCCCTATACTGATCAATGATGGGACTGAACCCCTGCACTGATCAATGATGGGACTGTACCCATGTACTGATCAATGATGGGACTGTACACCTGTACTGACCAATGACGGACTGAACCCCTGCACTAATCAATAATGGGACTGTACCCCTGCACTTATCAATGATGGGACTGTACCCCTGCAATGATCAATGACGGACTGTACCCCTGCACTGATCAATGACAGGACTGTACCCCTGCACTGATCAATGATGGGACTGAGCCCCTGCACTTATCAATGATGGGCTGTACCCCTGCACTGATCAATGATGGGACTGTACCCCTGCACTGATCAATGACGGGACTGTACCCCTGCACTGATCAATGATGGACTGTATCCCTGCTCTGATCAATGACGGACTGTAACCCTGCACTGATCAATGATGGGACTGTACCCCTACACTGATCAATGATGGGACTGAACCCCTGCACTGATCAATGATGGGACTGTACCCCTGCACTGATCAATGATGGTACTGTGCCCCCGCACTGATCAATGATGGGACTATACCCCTGCACTGATCAATGACAGATTAAATCCCTGTACTGGTCAATGATGGGATTGTACCCCTACACAGATCAATGATGGGACTGTAACACTACACTGATCAATGACAGATTAAATCCCTGTATTGATCAATGATGGTCTGTACCCATGCACTGAGCAATGATGGGACTGTACACCTGTACTGATTATTGACCGACTGTACCCCTGCACTGATCAATGATGGGACTGTACCCCGGCACTGATCAATGATGGGACTGTACCCCTGCACTCATCAATGATGGACTGTATCCCTGCACTGATCAATGATGGGACTGTACCCCTGCACTGATCAATGACAGACTGTACTCCTGCACTGACCAATGATGGGACTGTACCCCTGCAATGATCAATGACGGACTGTGCCCCTGCACTGATCAATGATGGACTGTAACCCTGCACTGATCAATGATGGGACTGTACACCTGTACTGACCAATGACGGACTGAACCCCTGCACTAATCAATAATGGGACTGTACCGCTGCACTGATCAATGATGGGACTGTAACCCTGCACTGATCAGTGATGGGCACTGTACCCCTGCACTGATCAATGATGTGACTGTACCTCTGCACTGATCAATGATGGACTGTACCCCTGCACTGATCAATGATGGGACTCTCCCCCCGCACTCATCAATGATGGAACATTAACCCTGCACTGATCAATGATGGGCACTGTACCCCTGCACTGATCAATGATAGGACTGTATCCCTGCACTGATCAATGATGGACTGTACCCATGCACTGATCAATGGCAGACTGTACCCCTGCAGTTATCAATGATGGGACTGTACGCCTGCAGTGATCAATGATGGGACTGTACCCCTGCACTGATCAATGACGGGACTGTACCCCTGCACTGATCATTGACGGACTGTACCCCTGCACTGATCAATGGCGGACTGTGCCCCTGCACTTATCAATGATGGGACTGTACCCCTGCAATGATCAATGACGGACTGTACCCCTGCACTGATCAATGACGGACTGTACCCCTGCACTGATCAATGACGCACTTTACCCCTGCACTGATCAATGATGGGACTGTACCCCTGCACTGATCAATGACGGGACTGTACCACTGCACTGATCAATGATGGACTGTACCCCTGCACTGATCAATGATGGGACTGTACCCCTGCAGTTATCATTGATGGGACTGTACCCTTGCACTGATCAATGATGGGACTGTTCCCCTGCACTGATCATTGACGGGACTTTACCCCTGCACTGATCAGTGATGGACTGTACCCGTGCACTGATCAATGATGGGACTGTACCCCTGCACTGATCAATGACAGACTGTACCCCTGCACTGATCAATCATGGGTCTGTACCCCTGCACTGATCAATGACGGACTGTACCCCTGCACTGATCATTGATGAGACTGTATTCCTGCACTGATCAATGAAGGGACTGTACTCCTGCACTGATCAATGATGGGTCTGTACCCCTGCACTGATCAATGACGGACTGTACCCCTGCACTGAGCATTGATGGGACTGTACCACTGCACTGATCAATGATGGACTGTATCCCTGCTCTGATCAATGACGGACTGTAACGCTGCACTGATCAATGATGGGATTGTACCCCTACACTGATCAATGATGGGACTGAAGCCCTGCACTGATCAATGAAGGGACTGTACCCCTGCACTGATCAATGATGAATCTGTAGCCCCTGCACTGATCAATGACGCGACTGTACCCCTACACTGATGAATGACAGATTAAATCCCTGTACTGATCAATGATGGTCTGTACCCATGCACTGATCAATGATGGGACTGTACACCTGTACTGATCAATGACTAACTGTACCCTTGCACTGATCAATAATGGGACTTACCCCTGCACTGATCAATGATGGACTGTACCCCTGCACTGATTAATGACAGATTGTACCCCTGCAGTTATCAATGATGGGACTGTAACCCTGCACTGATCAATGATGGGACTGCACCCATGCACTGATCAATGACGGGACTGTACCACTGCACTGATCAATGGTGGACTGTACACCTGCACTGATCAATGATGGGACTGTACCCTTGCACTGATCAATGACGGATTGTACCCCTGCACTGATCAATGATGGGACTGAGCCCCTGCACTTATCAATGATGGGTCTGTACCCCTGCACTGATCAATGATGGGACTGTACCCCTGCACTGATCAATGACGGGACTGTACCCCTGCACTGATCAATGATGGACTCTATCCCTGCTCTGATCAATGACGGACTGTAACCCTGCACTGATCAATGATGGGACTGTACCCCTACACTGATAAATGATGGGACTGAACCCCTGCACTGATCAATGATGGGACTGTACCCCTGCACTGATCAATGACAGATTAAATCCCTGTACTGGTCAATGATGGGATTGTACCCCTACACTGATCAATGATGGGACTGAACCCCTGCACTGATCAATGATGGGACTGTACCCCTATACTGATCAATGATGGGACTGAACCCCTGCACTGATCAATGATGGGACTGTACCCATGTACTGATCAATGATGGGACTGTACACCTGTACTGACCAATGACGGACTGAACCCCTGCACTAATCAATAATGGGACTGTACCCCTGCACTTATCAATGATGGGACTGTACCCCTGCACTGATCAATGATGGGACTGTACCCCTGCACTGATCAATGACGGGACTGTACCACTGCACTGATCAATGATGGACTGTACCTCTGCACTGATCAATGACAGACTGTACCCCTGCAGTTATCATTGATGGGACTGTACCCTTGCACTGATCAATGATGGGACTGTTCCCCTGCACTGATCAATGACGGGACTGTACCCCTGCACTGATCAATGATGGACTGTACCCGTGCACTGATCAATGATGGAACTCTACCCCTGCACTGATCAATGACAGACTGTACCGCTGCACTGATCAATCATGGGTCTGTACCCCTGCACTGATCAATGACGGACTGTACCCCTGCACTGATCATTGATGAGACTGTATTCCTGCACTGATCAATGAAGGGACTGTACTCCTGCACTGATCAATGATGGGTCTGTACCCCTGCACTGATCAATCACGGACTGTACCCCTGCACTGAGCATTGATGGGACTGTACCACTGCACTGATCAATGATGGACTGTACCCCTGCACTGATCAAGGACGGGACTGTACCCCTTCACTGATCAATGATGGACTGCATCCCTGCACTGATCAATGATGGGACTGTACCCCTGCACTGATCAATGACAGACTGTACTCCTGCACTGACCAATGATGGGACTGTACCCCTGCAATGAACAATGACGGACTGTACCCCTGCACTGATCAATGACGGACTGTAACCCTGCACTGACCAATGATGGGACTGTACCCCTATACTGATCAATGATGGGACTGAACCCCTGCACTGATAAATGATGGGACTGTACCCATGTACTGATCAATGATGGGACTGTACACCTGTACTGACCAATGACGGACTGAACCCCTGCACTAATCAATAATGGGACTGTACCCCTGCACTGATCAATGATGGGACTGTAACCCTGCACTGATCAATGATGGGCACTGTACCCCTGCACTGATCAATGATGTGACTGTACCCCTCCACTGATCAATGATGGACTGTACCCCTGCACTGATCAATGATGGGCACTGTACCCCTGCACTGATCAATGATAGGACTGTATCCCTGCACTGATCAATGATGGACTGTACCCCTGCACTGATTAATGACAGACTGTACCCCTGTAGTTATCAATGATGGGACTGTAACCCTGCACTGATCAATGATGGGACTGCACCCATGCACTGATCAATGACGGGACTGTACCACTGCACTGATCAATGGTGGACTGGACACCTGCACTGATCAATGATAGGACTGTACCCCTGCACTGATCAATGATGGGACTGTACCCCGACACTGATCAAGGATGGGACTGAACCCCTGCACTGATCAATGATGGGACTGTACCCATGTACTGATCAATGATGGGACTGTACTCCTGTACTGATCAATGATGGACTGTACCCCTGCACTGATCAATAATGGGACTGTACCCCTGCACTGATCAATGATGGGACTGTAACCCTGCACTGATCAATGATGGGCACTGTAACCCTGCACTGATCAATGATGTGACTGTACCCCTGCACTGATCAATGATGGACTGTACCCCTGCACTGATCAATGACAGACTGTACCCCTGCAGTTATCAATGATGAGACTGTACCCCTGCACTGATCAATGATGGTACTTTACCCCTGCACTGATCAATGACGGGACTGTACCCCTGCACTGATCAATGATGGACTGTATCCCTGCACTGATCAATGATGGGACGGTACCCCTGCACTGATCAATGACAGACTGTACTCCTGCACTGACCAATGATGGGAGTGTACCCCTGCAATGATCAATGACGGACTGTACCCCTGCACTGATCAATGACGGACTGTATCCCTGCACTGATCAATGATGTACTGTACCCCTGCACTGATCAATGACAGGACTGTACCCCTGCACTGATCAATGATGGGACTGAGCCCCTGCACTTATCAATGATGGGCTGTACCCCTGCACTGATCAATGATGGGACTGTACCCCTGCACTGATCAATGACGGGACTGTACCCCTGCACTGATCAATGATGGACTGTATTCCTGCTCTGATCAATGACGGACTGTAACCCTGCACTGATCAATGATGGGACTGTACCCCTACACAGATCAATGATGGGACTGAACACCTGCACTGATCAATGATGGGACTGTACCCCTGCACTGATCAATGACGGGACTGTACCCCTGCACTGATCAATGATGGGACTGTACCCCTGCACTGATCAATGACAGACTGTACTCCTGCACTGACCAATGATGGGACTGTACCCCTGCAATGAACAATGACGGACTGTACCCCTGCACTGATCAATGACGGACTGTAACCCTGCACTGACCAATGATGGGACTGTACCCCTATACTGATCAATGATGGGACTGAACCCCTGCACTGATAAATGATGGGACTGTACCCATGTACTGATCAATGATGGGACTGTACACCTGTACTGACCAATGACGGACTGAACCCCTGCACTAATCAATAATGGGACTGTACCCCTGCACTGATCAATGATGGGACTGTAACCCTGCACTGATCAATGATGGGCACTGTACCCCTGCACTGATCAATGATGTGACTGTACCCCTCCACTGATCAATGATGGACTGTACCCCTGCACTGATCAATGATGGGCACTGTACCCCTGCACTGATCAATGATAGGACTGTATCCCTGCACTGATCAATGATGGACTGTACCCCTGCACTGATTAATGACAGACTGTACCCCTGTAGTTATCAATGATGGGACTGT
The DNA here is from genome assembly GCF_044704955.1 of Pristiophorus japonicus. NCBI lineage: Eukaryota > Metazoa > Chordata > Chondrichthyes > Pristiophoridae > Pristiophorus > Pristiophorus japonicus. The sequence continues at coordinate 70,624,346 of NC_091992.1, read as the reverse complement.
AACCCTGCACTGATCAATGATGGGACTGCACCCATGCACTGATCAATGACGGGACTGTACCACTGCACTGATCAATGGTGGACTGGACACCTGCACTGATCAATGATAGGACTGTACCCCTGCACTGATCAATGATGGGACTGTACCCCGACACTGATCAAGGATGGGACTGAACCCCTGCACTGATCAATGATGGGACTGTACCCATGTACTGATCAATGATGGGACTGTACTCCTGTACTGATCAATGATGGACTGTACCCCTGCACTGATCAATAATGGGACTGTACCCCTGCACTGATCAATGATGGGACTGTAACCCTGCACTGATCAATGATGGGCACTGTAACCCTGCACTGATCAATGATGTGACTGTACCCCTGCACTGATCAATGATGGACTGTACCCCTGCACTGATCAATGACAGACTGTACCCCTGCAGTTATCAATGATGAGACTGTACCCCTGCACTGATCAATGATGGTACTTTACCCCTGCACTGATCAATGACGGGACTGTACCCCTGCACTGATCAATGATGGACTGTATCCCTGCACTGATCAATGATGGGACGGTACCCCTGCACTGATCAATGACAGACTGTACTCCTGCACTGACCAATGATGGGAGTGTACCCCTGCAATGATCAATGACGGACTGTACCCCTGCACTGATCAATGACGGACTGTATCCCTGCACTGATCAATGATGTACTGTACCCCTGCACTGATCAATGACAGGACTGTACCCCTGCACTGATCAATGATGGGACTGAGCCCCTGCACTTATCAATGATGGGCTGTACCCCTGCACTGATCAATGATGGGACTGTACCCCTGCACTGATCAATGACGGGACTGTACCCCTGCACTGATCAATGATGGACTGTATTCCTGCTCTGATCAATGACGGACTGTAACCCTGCACTGATCAATGATGGGACTGTACCCCTACACAGATCAATGATGGGACTGAACACCTGCACTGATCAATGATGGGACTGTACCCCTGCACTGATCAATGATGGTACTGTGCCCCCGCACTGATCAATGACAGATTAAATCCCCGTACTGGTCAATGATGGGATTGTACCCCTACACAGATCAATGATGGGACTGAACACCTGCACTGATTAATGACGGGACTGTAACCCTACACTGATCAATGACAGATTAAATCCCTGTATTGATCAATGATGGTCTGTACCCATGCACTGAGCAATGATGGGACTGTCCACCTGTACTGATCAATGACCGACTGTACCCCTGCACTGATCAATAATGGGACTGTACCCCGGCACTGATCAATGATGGGACTGTACCCCTGCACTGATCAATGACGGACTGTACCCCTGCACTGATCAATGACGGGACTGTACCCCTGCACTCATCAATGATGGACTGTATCCCTGCACTGATCGATGATGGGACTGTACCCCTGCACTGATCAATGACAGACTGTACTCCTGCACTGACCAATGATGGGACTGTACCCCTGCAATGATCAATGACGGACTGTACCCCTGCACTGATCAATGATGGACTGTAACCCTGCACTGACCAATGATGGAACTGTACCCCTATACTGATCAATGATGGGACTGAACCCCTGCAATGATCAATGATGGAACTGTACCCATGTACTGATCAATGATGGGACTGTACACCTGTACTGACCAATGACGGACTGAACCCCTGCACTGATCAATGACGGGACTGTACCCCTGCACTGATCAATGACGGACTGTACTCCTGCACTGACCAATGATGGGACTGTACCCCTGCAATGATCAATGACGGACTGTACCCCTGCACTGATCAATGACAGGACTGTACCCCTGCACTGATCAATGATGGGACTGAGCCCCTGCACTTATCAATGATGGGCTGTACCCCTGCACTGATCAATGATGGGACTGTACCCCTGCACTGATCAATGACGGGACTGTACCCCTGCACGGATCAATGATGGACTGTATCCCTGCTCTGATCAATGACGGACTGTAACCCTGCACTGATCAATGATGGGACTGTACCCCTACACTGATCAGTGATGGGACTGAACCCCTGCACTGATCAATGATGGGACTGTACCCCTGCACTGATCAATGATGGTACTGTGCCCCCGCACTGATCAATGATGGGACTATACCCCTGCACTGATCAATGACGGATTAAATCCCTGTACTGGTCAATGATGGGATTGTACCCCTACACAGATCAATGATGGGACTGAACACCTGCACTGATCAATGATGGGACTGTAACCCTACACTGATCAATGACAGATTAAATCCCTGTATTGATCAATGATGGTCTGTACCCATGCACTGAGCAATGATGGGACTGTACACCTGTACTGATTATTGACCGACTGTACCCCTGCACTGATCAATAATGGGACTGTACCCCGGCACTGATCAATGATGGGACTGTACCCCTGCACTGATCAATGACGGACTGTACCCCTGCACTGATCAATGACGGGACTGTACCCCTGCACTCATCAATGATGGACTGTATCCCTGCACTGATCAATGATGGGACTGTACCCCTGCACTGATCAATGACAGACTGTACTCCTGCACTGACCAATGATGGGACTGTACCCCTGCAATGATCAACGATGGACTGTACCCATGCACTGATCAATGATGGACTGTAACCCTGCACTGACCAATGATGGGACTGTACCCCTATACTGATCAATGATGGGACTGAACCCCTGCACTGATCAATGATGGGACTGTACCCATGTACTGATCAATGATGGGACTGTACACCTGTACTGACCAATGACGGACTGAACCCCTGCACTGATCAATGACGGGACTGTACCCCTGCACTGATCAATGACGGACTGTACTCCTGCACTGACCAATGATGGGACTGTACCCCTGCAATGATCAATGACGGACTGTACCCCTGCACTGATCAATGACAGGACTGTACCCCTGCACTGATCAATGATGGGACTGAGCCCCTGCACTTATCAATGATGGGCTGTACCCCTGCACTGATCAATGATGGGACTGTACCCCTGCACTGATCAATGACGGGACTGTACCCCTGCACTGATCAATGATGGACTGTATCCCTGCTCTGATCAATGACGGACTGTAACCCTGCACTGAGCAATGATGGGACTGTACCCCTACACTGATCAATGATGGGACTGAACCCCTGCACTGATCAATGATGGGACTGTACCCCTGCACTGATCAATGATGGTACTGTGCCCCCGCACTGAACAATGATGGGACTATACCCCTGCACTGATCAATGACAGATTAAATCCCTGTACTGGTCAATGATGGGATTGTACCCCTACACAGATCAATGATGGGACTGTAACACTACACTGATCAATGACAGATTAAATCCCTGTATTGATCAATGATGGTCTGTACCCATGCACTGAGCAATGATGGGACTGTACACCTGTACTGATTATTGACCGACTGTACCCCTGCACTGATCAATGATGGGACTGTACCCCGGCACTGATCAATGATGGGACTGTACCCCTGCACTCATCAATGATGGACTGTATCCCTGCACTGATCAATGATGGGACTGTACCCCTGCAATGATCAATGACGGACTGTGCCCCTGCACTGATCAATGATGGACTGTAACCCTGCACTGATCAATGATGGGACTGTACACCTGTACTGACCAATGACGGACTGAACCCCTGCACTAATCAATAATGGGACTGTACCCCTGCACTGATCAATGATGGGACTGTAACCCTGCACTGATCAGTGATGGGCACTGTACCCCTGCACTGATCAATGATGTGACTGTACCCCTGCACTGATCAATGATGGACTGTACCCCTGCACTGATCAATGACAGACTGTACCCCTGCAGTTATCAATGATGAGACTGTACCCCTGCACTGATCAATGATGGGACTGTACCCATGTACTGATCAATGATGGGACTGTACACCTGTACTGACCAATGACGGACTGAACCCCTGCACTAATCAATAATGGGACTGTACCCCTGCACTTATCAATGATGGGACTGTACCCCTGCACTGATCAATGATGGGACTGTACCCCTGCACTGATCAATGACTGGACTGTACCACTGCACTGATCAATGATGGACTGTACCTCTGCACTGATCAATGACAGACTGTACCCCTGCACTGATCAATGACGGGACTGTACCACTGCACTGATCAATGATGGACTGTACCTCTGCACTGATCAATGACAGACTGTACCCCTGCAGTTATCATTGATGGGACTGTACCCTTGCACTGATCAATGATGGGACTGTTCTCCTGCACTGATCAATGACGGGACTGTACCCCTGCACTGATCAATGATGGACTGTACCCGTGCACTGATCAATGATGGAACTCTACCCCTGCACTGATCAATGACAGACTGTACCGCTGCACTGATCAATCATGGGTCTGTACCCCTGCACTGATCAATGACGGACTGTACCCCTGCACTGATCATTGATGAGACTGTATTCCTGCACTGATCAATGAAGGGACTGTACTCCTGCACTGATCAATGATGGGTCTGTACCCCTGCACTGATCAATCACGGACTGTACCCCTGCACTGAGCATTGATGGGACTGTACCACTGCACTGATCAATGATGGACTGTACCCCTGCACTGATCAAGGACGGGACTGTACCCCTTCACTGATCAATGATGGACTGCATCCCTGCACTGATCAATGATGGGACTGTACCCCTGCACTGATCAATGACAGACTGTACTCCTGCACTGACCAATGATGGGACTGTACCCCTGCAATGAACAATGACGGACTGTACCCCTGCACTGATCAATGACGGACTGTAACCCTGCACTGACCAATGATGGGACTGTACCCCTATACTGATCAATGATGGGACTGAACCCCTGCACTGATAAATGATGGGACTGTACCCATGTACTGATCAATGATGGGACTGTACACCTGTACTGACCAATGACGGACTGAACCCCTGCACTAATCAATAATGGGACTGTACCCCTGCACTGATCAATGATGGGACTGTAACCCTGCACTGATCAATGATGGGCACTGTACCCCTGCACTGATCAATGATGTGACTGTACCCCTCCACTGATCAATGATGGACTGTACCCCTGCACTGATCAATGATGGGCACTGTACCCCTGCACTGATCAATGATAGGACTGTATCCCTGCACTGATCAATGATGGACTGTACCCCTGCACTGATTAATGACAGACTGTACCCCTGTAGTTATCAATGATGGGACTGTAACCCTGCACTGATCAATGATGGGACTGCACCCATGCACTGATCAATGACGGGACTGTACCACTGCACTGATCAATGGTGGACTGGACACCTGCACTGATCAATGATAGGACTGTACCCCTGCACTGATCAATGATGGGACTGTACCCCGACACTGATCAATGATGGGACTGAACCCCTGCACTGATCAATGATGGGACTGTACCCATGTACTGATCAATGATGGGACTGTACTCCTGTACTGATCAATGATGGACTGTACCCCTGCACTGATCAATAATGGGACTGTACCCCTGCACTGATCAATGATGGGACTGTAACCCTGCACTGATCAATGATGGGCACTGTAACCCTGCACTGATCAATGATGTGACTGTACCCCTGCACTGATCAATGATGGACTGTACCCCTGCACTGATCAATGACAGACTGTACCCCTGCAGTTATCAATGATGAGACTGTACCCCTGCACTGATCAATGATGGTACTTTACCCCTGCACTGATCAATGACGGGACTGTACCCCTGCACTGATCAATGATGGACTGTATCCCTGCACTGATCAATGATGGGACGGTACCCCTGCACTGATCAATGACAGACTGTACTCCTGCACTGACCAATGATGGGAGTGTACCCCTGCAATGATCAATGACGGACTGTACCCCTGCACTGATCAATGACGGACTGTATCCCTGCACTGATCAATGATGTACTGTACCCCTGCACTGATCAATGACAGGACTGTACCCCTGCACTGATCAATGATGGGACTGAGCCCCTGCACTTATCAATGATGGGCTGTACCCCTGCACTGATCAATGATGGGACTGTACCCCTGCACTGATCAATGACGGGACTGTACCCCTGCACTGATCAATGATGGACTGTATCCCTGCTCTGATCAATGATGGGACTGTAACCCTGCACTGATCAATGATGGGACTGTACCCCTACACAGATCAATGATGGGACTGAACACCTGCACTGATCAATGATGGGACTGTACCCCTGCACTGATCAATGATGGTACTGTGCCCCCGCACTGATCAATGACAGATTAAATCCCCGTACTGGTCAATGATGGGATTGTACCCCTACACAGATCAATGATGGGACTGAACACCTGCACTGATTAATGACGGGACTGTAACCCTACACTGATCAATGACAGATTAAATCCCTGTATTGATCAATGATGGTCTGTACCCATGCACTGAGCAATGATGGGACTGTCCACCTGTACTGATCAATGACCGACTGTACCCCTGCACTGATCAATAATGGGACTGTACCCCGGCACTGATCAATGATGGGACTGTACCCCTGCACTGATCAATGACGGACTGTACCCCTGCACTGATCAATGACGGGACTGTACCCCTGCACTCATCAATGATGGACTGTATCCCTGCACTGATCGATGATGGGACTGTACCCCTGCACTGATCAATGACAGACTGTACTCCTGCACTGACCAATGATGGGACTGTACCCCTGCAATGATCAATGACGGACTGTACCCCTGCACTGATCAATGATGGACTGTAACCCTGCACTGACCAATGATGGAACTGTACCCCTATACTGATCAATGATGGGACTGAACCCCTGCAATGATCAATGATGGAACTGTACCCATGTACTGATCAATGATGGGACTGTACACCTGTACTGACCAATGACGGACTGAACCCCTGCACTGATCAATGACGGGACTGTACCCCTGCACTGATCAATGACGGACTGTACTCCTGCACTGACCAATGATGGGACTGTACCCCTGCAATGATCAATGACGGACTGTACCCCTGCACTGATCAATGACAGGACTGTACCCCTGCACTGATCAATGATGGGACTGAGCCCCTGCACTTATCAATGATGGGCTGTACCCCTGCACTGATCAATGATGGGACTGTACCCCTGCACTGATCAATGACGGGACTGTACCCCTGCACGGATCAATGGTGGACTGTATCCCTGCTCTGATCAATGACGGACTGTAACCCTGCACTGATCAATGATGGGACTGTACCCCTACACTGATCAGTGATGGGACTGAACCCCTGCACTGATCAATGATGGGACTGTACCCCTGCACTGATCAATGATGGTACTGTGCCCCCGCACTGATCAATGATGGGACTATACCCCTGCACTGATCAATGACGGATTAAATCCCTGTACTGGTCAATGATGGGATTGTACCCCTACACAGATCAATGATGGGACTGAACACCTGCACTGATCAATGATGGGACTGTAACCCTACACTGATCAATGACAGATTAAATCCCTGTATTGATCAATGATGGTCTGTACCCATGCACTGAGCAATGATGGGACTGTACACCTGTACTGATTATTGACCGACTGTACCCCTGCACTGATCAATAATGGGACTGTACCCCGGCACTGATCAATGATGGGACTGTACCCCTGCACTGATCAATGACGGACTGTACCCCTGCACTGATCAATGACGGGACTGTACCCCTGCACTCATCAATGATGGACTGTATCCCTGCACTGATCAATGATGGGACTGTACCCCTGCACTGATCAATGACAGACTGTACTCCTGCACTGACCAATGATGGGACTGTACCCCTGCAATGATCAACGATGGACTGTACCCATGCACTGATCAATGATGGACTGTAACCCTGCACTGACCAATGATGGGACTGTACCCCTATACTGATCAATGATGGGACTGAACCCCTGCACTGATCAATGATGGGACTGTACCCATGTACTGATCAATGATGGGACTGTACACCTGTACTGACCAATGACGGACTGAACCCCTGCACTGATCAATGACGGGACTGTACCCCTGCACTGATCAATGACGGACTGTACTCCTGCACTGACCAATGATGGGACTGTACCCCTGCAATGATCAATGACGGACTGTACCCCTGCACTGATCAATGACAGGACTGTACCCCTGCACTGATCAATGATGGGACTGAGCCCCTGCACTTATCAATGATGGGCTGTACCCCTGCACTGATCAATGATGGGACTGTACCCCTGCACTGATCAATGACGGGACTGTACCCCTGCACTGATCAATGATGGACTGTATCCCTGCTCTGATCAATGACGGACTGTAACCCTGCACTGAGCAATGATGGGACTGTACCCCTACACTGATCAATGATGGGACTGAACCCCTGCACTGATCAATGATGGGACTGTACCCCTGCACTGATCAATGATGGTACTGTGCCCCCGCACTGAACAATGATGGGACTATACCCCTGCACTGATCAATGACAGATTAAATCCCTGTACTGGTCAATGATGGGATTGTACCCCTACACAGATCAATGATGGGACTGTAACACTACACTGATCAATGACAGATTAAATCCCTGTATTGATCAATGATGGTCTGTACCCATGCACTGAGCAATGATGGGACTGTACACCTGTACTGATTATTGACCGACTGTACCCCTGCACTGATCAATGATGGGACTGTACCCCGGCACTGATCAATGATGGGACTGTACCCCTGCACTCATCAATGATGGACTGTATCCCTGCACTGATCAATGATGGGACTGTACCCCTGCAATGATCAATGACGGACTGTGCCCCTGCACTGATCAATGATGGACTGTAACCCTGCACTGATCAATGATGGGACTGTACACCTGTACTGACCAATGACGGACTGAACCCCTGCACTAATCAATAATGGGACTGTAACCCTGCACTGATCAATGATGGGACTGTAACCCTGCACTGATCAGTGATGGGCACTGTACCCCTGCACTGATCAATGATGTGACTGTACCCCTGCACTGATCAATGATGGACTGTACCCCTGCACTGATCAATGACAGACTGTACCCCTGCAGTTATCAATGATGAGACTGTACCCCTGCACTGATCAATGATGGGACTGTACCCATGTACTGATCAATGATGGGACTGTACACCTGTACTGACCAATGACGGACTGAACCCCTGCACTAATCAATAATGGGACTGTACCCCTGCACTTATCAATGATGGGACTGTACCCCTGCACTGATCAATGATGGGACTGTACCCCTGCACTGATCAATGACGGGACTGTACCACTGCACTGATCAATGATGGACTGTACCTCTGCACTGATCAATGACAGACTGTACCCCTGCACTGATCAATGACGGGACTGTACCACTGCACTGATCAATGATGGACTGTACCTCTGCACTGATCAATGACAGACTGTACCCCTGCAGTTATCATTGATGGGACTGTACCCTTGCACTGATCAATGATGGGACTGTTCCCCTGCACTGATCAATGACGGGACTGTACCCCTGCACTGATCAATGATGGACTGTACCCGTGCACTGATCAATGATGGAACTCTACCCCTGCACTGATCAATGACAGACTGTACTCCTGCACTGATCAATCATGGGTCTGTACCCCTGCACTGATCAATGACGGACTGTACCCCTGCACTGATCATTGATGAGACTGTATTCCTGCACTGATCAATGATGGACTGTACCCCTGCACTGATCAAGGACGGGACTGTACCCCTTCACTGATCAATGATGGACTGCATCCCTGCACTGATCAATGATGGGACTGTACCCCTGCACTGATCAATGACAGACTGTACTCCTGCACTGACCAATGATGGGACTGTACCCCTGCAATGAACAATGACGGACTGTACCCCTGCACTGATCAATGACGGACTGTAACCCTGCACTGACCAATGATGGGACTGTACCCCTATACTGATCAATGATGGGACTGAACCCCTGCACTGATAAATGATGGGACTGTACCCATGTACTGATCAATGATGGGACTGTACACCTGTACTGACCAATGACGGGCTGAACCCCTGCACTAATCAATAATGGGACTGTACCCCTGCACTGATCAATGATGGGACTGTAACCCTGCACTGATCAATGATGGGCACTGTACCCCTGCACTGATCAATGATGTGACTGTACCCCTCCACTGATCAATGATGGACTGTACCCCTGCACTGATCAATGATGGGCACTGTACCCCTGCACTGATCAATGATAGGACTGTATCCCTGCACTGATCAATGATGGACTGTACCCCTGCACTGATTAATGACAGACTGTACCCCTGTAGTTATCAATGATGGGACTGTAACCCTGCACTGATCAATGATGGGACTGCACCCATGCACTGATCAATGACGGGACTGTACCACTGCACTGATCAATGGTGGACTGGACACCTGCACTGATCAATGATAGGACTGTACCCCTGCACTGATCAATGATGGGACTGTACCCCGACACTGATCAATGATGGGACTGAACCCCTGCACTGATCAATGATGGGACTGTACCCATGTACTGATCAATGATGGGACTGTACTCCTGTACTGATCAATGATGGACTGTACCCCTGCACTGATCAATAATGGGACTGTAACCCTGCACTGATCAATGATGGGACTGTAACCCTGCACTGATCAATGATGGGCACTGTAACCCTGCACTGATCAATGATGTGACTGTACCCCTGCACTGATCAATGATGGGACTGTACCCCTGCACTGATCAATGACAGACTGTACCCCTGCAGTTATCAATGATGAGACTGTACCCCTGCACTGATCAATGATGGTACTTTACCCCTGCACTGATCAATGACGGGACTGTACCCCTGCACTGATCAATGATGGACTGTATCCCTGCACTGATCAATGATGGGACGGTACCCCTGCACTGATCAATGACAGACTGTACTCCTGCACTGACCAATGATGGGAGTGTACCCCTGCAATGATCAATGACGGACTGTACCCCTGCACTGATCAATGACGGACTGTATCCCTGCACTGATCAATGATGTACTGTACCCCTGCACTGATCAATGACAGGACTGTACCCCTGCACTGATCAATGATGGGACTGAGCCCCTGCACTTATCAATGATGGGCTGTACCCCTGCACTGATCAATGATGGGACTGTACCCCTGCACTGATCAATGACGGGACTGTACCCCTGCACTGATCAATGATGGACTGTATCCCTGCTCTGATCAATGATGGGACTGTAACCCTGCACTGATCAATGATGGGACTGTACCCCTACACAGATCAATGATGGGACTGAACACCTGCACTGATCAATGATGGGACTGTACCCCTGCACTGATCAATGATGGTACTGTGCCCCCGCACTGATCAATGACAGATTAAATCCCCGTACTGGTCAATGATGGGATTGTACCCCTACACAGATCAATGATGGGACTGAACACCTGCACTGATTAATGACGGGACTGTAACCCTACACTGATCAATGACAGATTAAATCCCTGTATTGATCAATGATGGTCTGTACCCATGCACTGAGCAATGATGGGACTGTCCACCTGTACTGATCAATGACCGACTGTACCCCTGCACTGATCAATAATGGGACTGTACCCCGGCACTGATCAATGATGGGACTGTACCCCTGCACTGATCAATGACGGACTGTACCCCTGCACTGATCAATGACGGGACTGTACCCCTGCACTCATCAATGATGGACTGTATCCCTGCACTGATCGATGATGGGACTGTACCCCTGCACTGATCAATGACAGACTGTACTCCTGCACTGACCAATGATGGGACTGTACCCCTGCAATGATCAATGACGGACTGTACCCCTGCACTGATCAATGATGGACTGTAACCCTGCACTGACCAATGATGGAACTGTACCCCTATACTGATCAATGATGGGACTGAACCCCTGCAATGATCAATGATGGAACTGTACCCATGTACTGATCAATGATGGGACTGTACACCTGTACTGACCAATGACGGACTGAACCCCTGCACTGATCAATGACGGGACTGTACCCCTGCACTGATCAATGACGGACTGTACTCCTGCACTGACCAATGATGGGACTGTACCCCTGCAATGATCAATGACGGACTGTACCCCTGCACTGATCAATGACAGGACTGTACCCCTGCACTGATCAATGATGGGACTGAGCCCCTGCACTTATCAATGATGGGCTGTACCCCTGCACTGATCAATGATGGGACTGTACCCCTGCACTGATCAATGACGGGACTGTACCCCTGCACGGATCAATGATGGACTGTATCCCTGCTCTGATCAATGACGGACTGTAACCCTGCACTGATCAATGATGGGACTGTACCCCTACACTGATCAGTGATGGGACTGAACCCCTGCACTGATCAATGATGGGACTGTACCCCTGCACTGATCAATGATGGTACTGTGCCCCCGCACTGATCAATGATGGGACTATACCCCTGCACTGATCAATGATGGATTAAATCCCTGTACTGGTCAATGATGGGATTGTACCCCTACACAGATCAATGATGGGACTGAACACCTGCACTGATCAATGATGGGACTGTAACCCTACACTGATCAATGACAGATTAAATCCCTGTATTGATCAATGATGGTCTGTACCCATGCACTGAGCAATGATGGGACTGTACACCTGTACTGATTATTGACCGACTGTACCCCTGCACTGATCAATAATGGGACTGTACCCCGGCACTGATCAATGATGGGACTGTACCCCTGCACTGATCAATGACGGACTGTACCCCTGCACTGATCAATGACGGGACTGTACCCCTGCACTCATCAATGATGGACTGTATCCCTGCACTGATCAATGATGGGACTGTACCCCTGCACTGATCAATGACAGACTGTACTCCTGCACTGACCAATGATGGGACTGTACCCCTGCAATGATCAACGATGGACTGTACCCATGCACTGATCAATGATGGACTGTAACCCTGCACTGACCAATGATGGGACTGTACCCCTATACTGATCAATGATGGGACTGAACCCCTGCACTGATCAATGATGGGACTGTACCCATGTACTGATCAATGATGGGACTGTACACCTGTACTGACCAATGACGGACTGAACCCCTGCACTGATCAATGACGGGACTGTACCCCTGCACTGATCAATGACGGACTGTACTCCTGCACTGACCAATGATGGGACTGTACCCCTGCAATGATCAATGACGGACTGTACCCTTGCACTGATCAATGACAGGACTGTACCCCTGCACTGATCAATGACGGACTGTAACCCTGCACTGATCAATGATGGGACTGTACCCCTACACTGATCAATGATGGGACTGAACCCCTGCACTGATCAATGATGGGACTGTACCCCTGCACTGATCAATGATGGTACTGTGCCCCCGCACTGATCAATGATGGGACTATACCCCTGCACTGATCAATGACAGATTAAATCCCTGTACTGGTCAATGATGGGATTGTACCCCTACACAGATCAATGATGGGACTGTAACACTACACTGATCAATGACAGATTAAATCCCTGTATTGATCAATGATGGTCTGTACCCATGCACTGAGCAATGATGGGACTGTACACCTGTACTGATTATTGACCGACTGTACCCCTGCACTGATCAATGATGGGACTGTACCCCGGCACTGATCAATGATGGGACTGTACCCCTGCACTCATCAATGATGGACTGTATCCCTGCACTGATCAATGATGGGACTGTACCCCTGCAATGATCAATGACGGACTGTGCCCCTGCACTGATCAATGATGGACTGTAACCCTGCACTGATCAATGATGGGACTGTACACCTGTACTGACCAATGACGGACTGAACCCCTGCACTAATCAATAATGGGACTGTACCCCTGCACTGATCAATGATGGGACTGTAACCCTGCACTGATCAGTGATGGGCACTGTACCCCTGCACTGATCAATGATGTGACTGTACCTCTGCACTGATCAATGATGGACTGTACCCCTGCACTGATCAATGATGGGACTCTCCCCCCGCACTCATCAATGATGGGACATTAACCCTGCACTGATCAATGATGGGCACTGTACCCCTGCACTGATCAATGATAGGACTGTATCCCTGCACTGATCAATGATGGACTGTACCCATGCACTGATCAATGGCAGACTGTACCCCTGCAGTTATCAATGATGGGACTGTACGCCTGCAGTGATCAATGATGGGACTGTACCCCTGCACTGATCAATGACGGGACTGTACCCCTGCACTGATCATTGACGGACTGTACCCCTGCACTGATCAATGGCGGACTGTGCCCCTGCACTTATCAATGATGGGACTGTACCCCTGCAATGATCAATGACGGACTGTACCCCTGCACTGATCAATGACGGACTGTACCCCTGCACTGATCAATGACGCACTTTACCCCTGCACTGATCAATGATGGGACTGTACCCCTGCACTGATCAATGACGGGACTGTACCACTGCACTGATCAATGATGGACTGTACCCCTGCACTGATCAATGACAGACTGTACCCCTGCAGTTATCATTGATGGGACTGTACCCTTGCACTGATCAATGATGGGACTGTTCCCCTGCACTGATCATTGACGGGACTTTACCCCTGCACTGATCAGTGATGGACTGTACCCGTGCACTGATCAATGATGGGACTGTACCCCTGCACTGATCAATGACAGACTGTACCCCTGCACTGATCAATCATGGGTCTGTACCCCTGCACTGATCAATGATGGACTGTACCCCTGCACTGATCATTGATGAGACTGTATTCCTGCACTGATCAATGAAGGGACTGTAACCCTGCACTGATCAATGATGGGACTGTACCCCTACACTGATAAATGATGGGACTGAACCCCTGCACTGATCAATGATGGGACTGTACCCCTGCACTGATCAATGACAGATTAAATCCCTGTACTGGTCAATGATGGGATTGTACCCCTACACTGATCAATGATGGGACTGAACCCCTGCACTGATCAATGATGGGACTGTACCCCTATACTGATCAATGATGGGACTGAACCCCTGCACTGATCAATGATGGGACTGTACCCATGTACTGATCAATGATGGGACTGTACACCTGTACTGACCAATGACGGACTGAACCCCTGCACTAATCAATAATGGGACTGTACCCCTGCACTTATCAATGATGGGACTGTAACCCTGCAATGATCAATGACGCACTTTACCCCTGCACTGATCAATGATGGGACTGTACCCCTGCACTGATCAATGGCGGGACTGTACCACTGCACTGATCAATGATGGACTGTATCCCTGCTCTGATCAATGACGGACTGTAACGCTGCACTGATCAATGATGGGATTGTACCCCTACACTGATCAATCATGGGACTGAAGCCCTGCACTGATCAATGATGGGACTGTACCCCTGCACTGATCAATGATGAATCTGTAGCCCCTGCACTGATTAATGACAGACTGTACCCCTGCAGTTATCAATGATGGGATTGTACCCCTACACTGATCAATGATGGGACTGAAGCCCTGCACTGATCAATGATGGGACTGTACCCCTGCACTGATCAATGATGAATCTGTAGCCCCTGCACTGATCAATGACCTGACTGTACCCCTACACTGATGAATGACAGATTAAATCCCTGTACTGATCAATGATGGTCTGTACCCATGCACTGATCAATGATGGGACTGTACACCTGTACTGATCAATGACTAACTGTACCCTTGCACTGATCAATAATGGGACTTACCCCTGCACTGATCAATGATGGACTGTACCCCTGCACTGATTAATGACAGACTGTACCCCTGCAGTTATCAATGATGGGACTGTAACCCTGCACTGATCAATGATGGGACTGTAACCCTGCACTGATCAATGATGGGACTGTACCCCTACACTGATAAATGATGGGACTGAACCCCTGCACTGATCAATGATGGGACTGTACCCCTGCACTGATCAATGATGGTACTGTGCCCCCGCACTGATCAATGATGGGACTGTACCCCTGCACTGATCAATGACAGATTAAATCCCTGTACTGGTCAATGATGGGATTGTACCCCTACACTGATCAATGATGGGACTGAACCCCTGCACTGATCAATGATGGGACTGTACCCCTACACTGATCAATGACAGATTAAATCCCTGTATTGATCAATGATGGTCTGTACTCATGCACTGAGCAATGATGGGACTGTACACCTGTACTGATCAACGACCGACTGTACCCCTGCACTGATCAATAATGGGACTGTACCCCGGCACTGATCAATGATGGGACTGTACCCCTGCACTGATCAATGACGGACTGTACCCCTGCACTGATCAATGACGGGACTGTACCCCTGCACTCATCAATGATGGACTGTGCTCCTGCACTGATCAATGACGGGACTGTACCCCTGCACTGATCAATGATGGACTCTATCCCTGCTCTGATCAATGACGGACTGTAACCCTGCACTGATCAATGATGGGACTGTACCCCTACACTGATAAATGATGGGACTGAACCCCTGCACTGATCAATGATGGGACTGTACCCCTGCACTGATCAATGACAGATTAAATCCCTGTACTGGTCAATGATGGGATTGTACCCCTACACTGATCAATGATGGGACTGAACCCCTGCACTGATCAATGATGGGACTGTACCCCTATACTGATCAATGATGGGACTGAACCCCTGCACTGATCAATGATGGGACTGTACCCATGTACTGATCAATGATGGGACTGTACACCTGTACTGACCAATGACGGACTGAACCCCTGCACTAATCAATAATGGGACTTTACCCCTGCACTTATCAATGATGGGACTGTACCCCTGCAATGATCAATGACGGACTGTACCCCTGCACTGATCAATGACAGGACTGTACCCCTGCACTGATCAATGATGGGACTGAGCCCCTGCACTTATCAATGATGGGCTGTACCCCTGCACTGATCAATGATGGGACTGTACCCCTGCACTGATCAATGACGGGACTGTACCCCTGCACTGATCAATGATGGACTGTATCCCTGCTCTGATCAATGACGGACTGTAACCCTGCACTGATCAATGATGGGACTGTACCCCTACACTGATCAATGATGGGACTGAACCCCTGCACTGATCAATGATGGGGCTGTACCCCTGCACTGATCAATGATGGTACTGTGCCCCCGCACTGATCAATGATGGGACTATACCCCTGCACTGATCAATGACAGATTAAATCCCTGTACTGGTCAATGATGGGATTGTACCCCTACACAGATCAATGATGGGACTGTAACACTACACTGATCAATGACAGATTAAATCCCTGTATTGATCAATGATGGTCTGTACCCATGCACTGAGCAATGATGGGACTGTACACCTGTACTGATTATTGACCGACTGTACCCCTGCACTGATCAATGATGGGACTGTACCCCGGCACTGATCAATGATGGGACTGTACCCCTGCACTCATCAATGATGGACTGTATCCCTGCACTGATCAATGATGGGACTGTACCCCTGCACTGATCAATGACAGACTGTACTCCTGCACTGACCAATGATGGGACTGTACCCCTGCAATGATCAATGACGGACTGTGCCCCTGCACTGATCAATGATGGACTGTAACCCTGCACTGATCAATGATGGGACTGTACACCTGTACTGACCAATGACGGACTGAACCCCTGCACTAATCAATAATGGGACTGTACCGCTGCACTGATCAATGATGGGTCTGTACCCCTGCACTGATCAATGACGGACTGTACCCCTGCACTGAGCATTGATGGGACTGTACCACTGCACTGATCAATGATGGACTGTATCCCTGCTCTGATCAATGACGGACTGTAACGCTGCACTGATCAATGATGGGATTGTACCCCTACACTGATCAATGATGGGACTGAAGCCCTGCACTGATCAATGAAGGGACTGTACCCCTGCACTGATCAATGATGAATCTGTAGCCCCTGCACTGATCAATGACGCGACTGTACCCCTACACTGATGAATGACAGATTAAATCCCTGTACTGATCAATGATGGTCTGTACCCATGCACTGATCAATGATGGGACTGTACACCTGTACTGATCAATGACTAACTGTACCCTTGCACTGATCAATAATGGGACTTACCCCTGCACTGATCAATGATGGACTGTACCCCTGCACTGATTAATGACAGATTGTACCCCTGCAGTTATCAATGATGGGACTGTAACCCTGCACTGATCAATGATGGGACTGCACCCATGCACTGATCAATGACGGGACTGTACCACTGCACTGATCAATGGTGGACTGTACACCTGCACTGATCAATGATGGGACTGTACCCTTGCACTGATCAATGACGGATTGTACCCCTGCACTGATCAATGATGGGACTGAGCCCCTGCACTTATCAATGATGAGTCTGTACCCCTGCACTGATCAATGATGGGACTGTGCTCCTGCACTGATCAATGACGGGACTGTACCCCTGCACTGATCAATGATGGACTCTATCCCTGCTCTGATCAATGACGGACTGTAACCCTGCACTGATCAATGATGGGACTGTACCCCTACACTGATAAATGATGGGACTGAACCCCTGCACTGATCAATGATGGGACTGTACCCCTGCACTGATCAATGACAGATTAAATCCCTGTACTGGTCAATGATGGGATTGTACCCCTACACTGATCAATGATGGGACTGTACCCCTGCACTGATCAATGATGGGACTGTACCCCGGCACTGATCAATGATGGGACTGTACCCCTGCACTCATCAATGATGGACTGTATCCCTGCACTGATCAATGATGGGACTGTACCCCTGCACTGATCAATGACAGACTGTACTCCTGCACTGACCAATGATGGGACTGTACCCCTGCAATGATCAATGACGGACTGTGCCCCTGCACTGATCAATGATGGACTGTAACCCTGCACTGATCAATGATGGGACTGTACACCTGTACTGACCAATGACGGACTGAACCCCTGCACTAATCAATAATGGGACTGTACCGCTGCACTGATCAATGATGGGACTGTAACCCTGCACTGATCAGTGATGGGCACTGTACCCCTGCACTGATCAATGATGTGACTGTACCTCTGCACTGATCAATGATGGACTGTACCCCTGCACTGATCAATGATGGGACTCTCCACCCGCACTCATCAATGATGGAACATTAACCCTGCACTGATCAATGATGGGCACTGTACCCCTGCACTGATCAATGATAGGACTGTATCCCTGCACTGATCAATGATGGACTGTACCCATGCACTGATCAATGGCAGACTGTACCCCTGCAGTTATCAATGATGGGACTGTACGCCTGCAGTGATCAATGATGGGACTGTACCCCTGCACTGATCAATGACGGGACTGTACCCCTGCACTGATCATTGACGGACTGTACCCCTGCACTGATCAATGGCGGACTGTGCCCCTGCACTTATCAATGATGGGACTGTACCCCTGCAATGATCAATGACGGACTGTACCCCTGCACTGATCAATGACGGACTGTACCCCTGCACTGATCAATGACGCACTTTACCCCTGCACTGATCAATGATGGGACTGTACCCCTGCACTGATCAATGACGGGACTGTACCACTGCACTGATCAATGATGGACTGTACCCCTGCACTGATCAATGATGGGACTGTACCCCTGCAGTTATCATTGATGGGACTGTACCCTTGCACTGATCAATGATGGGACTGTTCCCCTGCACTGATCATTGACGGGACTTTACCCCTGCACTGATCAGTGATGGACTGTACCCGTGCACTGATCAATGATGGGACTGTACCCCTGCACTGATCAATGACAGACTGTACCCCTGCACTGATCAATCATGGGTCTGTACCCCTGCACTGATCAATGACGGACTGTACCCCTGCACTGATCATTGATGAGACTGTATTCCTGCACTGATCAATGAAGGGACTGTACTCCTGCACTGATCAATGATGGGTCTGTACCCCTGCACTGATCAATGACGGACTGTACCCCTGCACTGAGCATTGATGGGACTGTACCACTGCACTGATCAATGATGGACTGTATCCCTGCTCTGATCAATGACGGACTGTAACGCTGCACTGATCAATGATGGGATTGTACCCCTACACTGATCAATGATGGGACTGAAGCCCTGCACTGATCAATGAAGGGACTGTACCCCTGCACTGATCAATGATGAATCTGTAGCCCCTGCACTGATCAATGACGCGACTGTACCCCTACACTGATGAATGACAGATTAAATCCCTGTACTGATCAATGATGGTCTGTACCCATGCACTGATCAATGATGGGACTGTACACCTGTACTGATCAATGACTAACTGTACCCTTGCACTGATCAATAATGGGACTTACCCCTGCACTGATCAATGATGGACTGTACCCCTGCACTGATTAATGACAGATTGTACCCCTGCAGTTATCAATGATGGGACTGTAACCCTGCACTGATCAATGATGGGACTGCACCCATGCACTGATCAATGACGGGACTGTACCACTGCACTGATCAATGGTGGACTGTACACCTGCACTGATCAATGATGGGACTGTACCCTTGCACTGATCAATGACGGATTGTACCCCTGCACTGATCAATGATGGGACTGAGCCCCTGCACTTATCAATGATGGGTCTGTACCCCTGCACTGATCAATGATGGGACTGTACCCCTGCACTGATCAATGACGGGACTGTACCCCTGCACTGATCAATGATGGACTCTATCCCTGCTCTGATCAATGACGGACTGTAACCCTGCACTGATCAATGATGGGACTGTACCCCTACACTGATAAATGATGGGACTGAACCCCTGCACTGATCAATGATGGGACTGTACCCCTGCACTGATCAATGACAGATTAAATCCCTGTACTGGTCAATGATGGGATTGTACCCCTACACTGATCAATGATGGGACTGAACCCCTGCACTGATCAATGATGGGACTGTACCCCTATACTGATCAATGATGGGACTGAACCCCTGCACTGATCAATGATGGGACTGTACCCATGTACTGATCAATGATGGGACTGTACACCTGTACTGACCAATGACGGACTGAACCCCTGCACTAATCAATAATGGGACTGTACCCCTGCACTTATCAATGATGGGACTGTACCCCTGCACTGATCAATGATGGGACTGTACCCCTGCACTGATCAATGACGGGACTGTACCACTGCACTGATCAATGATGGACTGTACCTCTGCACTGATCAATGACAGACTGTACCCCTGCAGTTATCATTGATGGGACTGTACCCTTGCACTGATCAATGATGGGACTGTTCTCCTGCACTGATCAATGACGGGACTGTACCCCTGCACTGATCAATGATGGACTGTACCCGTGCACTGATCAATGATGGAACTCTACCCCTGCACTGATCAATGACAGACTGTACCGCTGCACTGATCAATCATGGGTCTGTACCCCTGCACTGATCAATGACGGACTGTACCCCTGCACTGATCATTGATGAGACTGTATTCCTGCACTGATCAATGAAGGGACTGTACTCCTGCACTGATCAATGATGGGTCTGTACCCCTGCACTGATCAATCACGGACTGTACCCCTGCACTGAGCATTGATGGGACTGTACCACTGCACTGATCAATGATGGACTGTACCCCTGCACTGATCAAGGACGGGACTGTACCCCTTCACTGATCAATGATGGACTGCATCCCTGCACTGATCAATGATGGGACTGTACCCCTGCACTGATCAATGACAGACTGTACTCCTGCACTGACCAATGATGGGACTGTACCCCTGCAATGAACAATGACGGACTGTACCCCTGCACTGATCAATGACGGACTGTAACCCTGCACTGACCAATGATGGGACTGTACCCCTATACTGATCAATGATGGGACTGAACCCCTGCACTGATAAATGATGGGACTGTACCCATGTACTGATCAATGATGGGACTGTACACCTGTACTGACCAATGACGGACTGAACCCCTGCACTAATCAATAATGGGACTGTACCCCTGCACTGATCAATGATGGGACTGTAACCCTGCACTGATCAATGATGGGCACTGTACCCCTGCACTGATCAATGATGTGACTGTACCCCTCCACTGATCAATGATGGACTGTACCCCTGCACTGATCAATGATGGGCACTGTACCCCTGCACTGATCAATGATAGGACTGTATCCCTGCACTGATCAATGATGGACTGTACCCCTGCACTGATTAATGACAGACTGTACCCCTGTAGTTATCAATGATGGGACTGTAACCCTGCACTGATCAATGATGGGACTGCACCCATGCACTGATCAATGACGGGACTGTACCACTGCACTGATCAATGGTGGACTGTACACCTGCACTGATCAATGATAGGACTGTACCCCTGCACTGATCAATGATGGGACTGTACCCCGACACTGATCAAGGATGGGACTGAACCCCTGCACTGATCAATGATGGGACTGTACCCATGTACTGATCAATGATGGGACTGTACTCCTGTACTGATCAATGATGGACTGTACCCCTGCACTGATCAATAATGGGACTGTACCCCTGCACTGATCAATGATGGGACTGTAACCCTGCACTGATCAATGATGGGCACTGTAACCCTGCACTGATCAATGATGTGACTGTACCCCTGCACTGATCAATGATGGACTGTACCCCTGCACTGATCAATGACAGACTGTACCCCTGCAGTTATCAATGATGAGACTGTACCCCTGCACTGATCAATGATGGTACTTTACCCCTGCACTGATCAATGACGGGACTGTACCCCTGCACTGATCAATGATGGACTGTATCCCTGCACTGATCAATGATGGGACGGTACCCCTGCACTGATCAATGACAGACTGTACTCCTGCACTGACCAATGATGGGAGTGTACCCCTGCAATGATCAATGACGGACTGTACCCCTGCACTGATCAATGACGGACTGTATCCCTGCACTGATCAATGATGTACTGTACCCCTGCACTGATCAATGACAGGACTGTACCCCTGCACTGATCAATGATGGGACTGAGCCCCTGCACTTATCAATGATGGGCTGTACCCCTGCACTGATCAATGATGGGACTGTACCCCTGCACTGATCAATGACGGGACTGTACCCCTGCACTGATCAATGATGGACTGTATTCCTGCTCTGATCAATGACGGACTGTAACCCTGCACTGATCAATGATGGGACTGTACCCCTACACAGATCAATGATGGGACTGAACACCTGCACTGATCAATGATGGGACTGTACCCCTGCACTGATCAATGATGGTACTGTGCCCCCGCACTGATCAATGACAGATTAAATCCCCGTACTGGTCAATGATGGGATTGTACCCCTACACAGATCAATGATGGGACTGAACACCTGCACTGATTAATGACGGGACTGTAACCCTACACTGATCAATGACAGATTAAATCCCTGTATTGATCAATGATGGTCTGTACCCATGCACTGAGCAATGATGGGACTGTCCACCTGTACTGATCAATGACCGACTGTACCCCTGCACTGATCAATAATGGGACTGTACCCCGGCACTGATCAATGATGGGACTGTACCCCTGCACTGATCAATGACGGACTGTACCCCTGCACTGATCAATGACGGGACTGTACCCCTGCACTCATCAATGATGGACTGTATCCCTGCACTGATCGATGATGGGACTGTACCCCTGCACTGATCAATGACAGACTGTACTCCTGCACTGACCAATGATGGGACTGTACCCCTGCAATGATCAATGACGGACTGTACCCCTGCACTGATCAATGATGGACTGTAACCCTGCACTGACCAATGATGGAACTGTACCCCTATACTGATCAATGATGGGACTGAACCCCTGCAATGATCAATGATGGAACTGTACCCATGTACTGATCAATGATGGGACTGTACACCTGTACTGACCAATGACGGACTGAACCCCTGCACTGATCAATGACGGGACTGTACCCCTGCACTGATCAATGACGGACTGTACTCCTGCACTGACCAATGATGGGACTGTACCCCTGCAATGATCAATGACGGACTGTACCCCTGCACTGATCAATGACAGGACTGTACCCCTGCACTGATCAATGATGGGACTGAGCCCCTGCACTTATCAATGATGGGCTGTACCCCTGCACTGATCAATGATGGGACTGTACCCCTGCACTGATCAATGACGGGACTGTACCCCTGCACGGATCAATGATGGACTGTATCCCTGCTCTGATCAATGACGGACTGTAACCCTGCACTGATCAATGATGGGACTGTACCCCTACACTGATCAGTGATGGGACTGAACCCCTGCACTGATCAATGATGGGACTGTACCCCTGCACTGATCAATGATGGTACTGTGCCCCCGCACTGATCAATGATGGGACTATACCCCTGCACTGATCAATGACGGATTAAATCCCTGTACTGGTCAATGATGGGATTGTACCCCTACACAGATCAATGATGGGACTGAACACCTGCACTGATCAATGATGGGACTGTAACCCTACACTGATCAATGACAGATTAAATCCCTGTATTGATCAATGATGGTCTGTACCCATGCACTGAGCAATGATGGGACTGTACACCTGTACTGATTATTGACCGACTGTACCCCTGCACTGATCAATAATGGGACTGTACCCCGGCACTGATCAATGATGGGACTGTACCCCTGCACTGATCAATGACGGACTGTACCCCTGCACTGATCAATGACGGGACTGTACCCCTGCACTCATCAATGATGGACTGTATCCCTGCACTGATCAATGATGGGACTGTACCCCTGCACTGATCAATGACAGACTGTACTCCTGCACTGACCAATGATGGGACTGTACCCCTGCAATGATCAACGATGGACTGTACCCATGCACTGATCAATGATGGACTGTAACCCTGCACTGACCAATGATGGGACTGTACCCCTATACTGATCAATGATGGGACTGAACCCCTGCACTGATCAATGATGGGACTGTACCCATGTACTGATCAATGATGGGACTGTACACCTGTACTGACCAATGACGGACTGAACCCCTGCACTGATCAATGACGGGACTGTACCCCTGCACTGATCAATGACGGACTGTACTCCTGCACTGACCAATGATGGGACTGTACCCCTGCAATGATCAATGACGGACTGTACCCCTGCACTGATCAATGACAGGACTGTACCCCTGCACTGATCAATGATGGGACTGAGCCCCTGCACTTATCAATGATGGGCTGTACCCCTGCACTGATCAATGATGGGACTGTACCCCTGCACTGATCAATGACGGGACTGTACTCCTGCACTGATCAATGATGGACTGTATCCCTGCTCTGATCAATGACGGACTGTAACCCTGCACTGAGCAATGATGGGACTGTACCCCTACACTGATCAATGATGGGACTGAACCCCTGCACTGATCAATGATGGGACTGTACCCCTGCACTGATCAATGATGGTACTGTGCCCCCGCACTGAACAATGATGGGACTATACCCCTGCACTGATCAATGACAGATTAAATCCCTGTACTGGTCAATGATGGGATTGTACCCCTACACAGATCAATGATGGGACTGTAACACTACACTGATCAATGACAGATTAAATCCCTGTATTGATCAATGATGGTCTGTACCCATGCACTGAGCAATGATGGGACTGTACACCTGTACTGATTATTGACCGACTGTACCCCTGCACTGATCAATGATGGGACTGTACCCCGGCACTGATCAATGATGGGACTGTACCCCTGCACTCATCAATGATGGACTGTATCCCTGCACTGATCAATGATGGGACTGTACCCCTGCAATGATCAATGACGGACTGTGCCCCTGCACTGATCAATGATGGACTGTAACCCTGCACTGATCAATGATGGGACTGTACACCTGTACTGACCAATGACGGACTGAACCCCTGCACTAATCAATAATGGGACTGTACCCCTGCACTGATCAATGATGGGACTGTAACCCTGCACTGATCAGTGATGGGCACTGTACCCCTGCACTGATCAATGATGTGACTGTACCCCTGCACTGATCAATGATGGACTGTACCCCTGCACTGATCAATGACAGACTGTACCCCTGCAGTTATCAATGATGAGACTGTACCCCTGCACTGATCAATGATGGGACTGTACCCATGTACTGATCAATGATGGGACTGTACACCTGTACTGACCAATGACGGACTGAACCCCTGCACTAATCAATAATGGGACTGTACCCCTGCACTTATCAATGATGGGACTGTACCCCTGCACTGATCAATGATGGGACTGTACCCCTGCACTGATCAATGACGGGACTGTACCACTGCACTGATCAATGATGGACTGTACCTCTGCACTGATCAATGACAGACTGTACCCCTGCAGTTATCATTGATGGGACTGTACCCTTGCACTGATCAATGATGGGACTGTTCCCCTGCACTGATCAATGACGGGACTGTACCCCTGCACTGATCAATGATGGACTGTACCCGTGCACTGATCAATGATGGAACTCTACCCCTGCACTGATCAATGACAGACTGTACCGCTGCACTGATCAATCATGGGTCTGTACCCCTGCACTGATCAATGACGGACTGTACCCCTGCACTGATCATTGATGAGACTGTATTCCTGCACTGATCAATGAAGGGACTGTACTCCTGCACTGATCAATGATGGGTCTGTACCCCTGCACTGATCAATCACGGACTGTACCCCTGCACTGAGCATTGATGGGACTGTACCACTGCACTGATCAATGATGGACTGTACCCCTGCACTGATCAAGGACGGGACTGTACCCCTTCACTGATCAATGATGGACTGCATCCCTGCACTGATCAATGATGGGACTGTACCCCTGCACTGATCAATGACAGACTGTACTCCTGCACTGACCAATGATGGGACTGTACCCCTGCAATGAACAATGACGGACTGTACCCCTGCACTGATCAATGACGGACTGTAACCCTGCACTGACCAATGATGGGACTGTACCCCTATACTGATCAATGATGGGACTGAACCCCTGCACTGATAAATGATGGGACTGTACCCATGTACTGATCAATGATGGGACTGTACACCTGTACTGACCAATGACGGACTGAACCCCTGCACTAATCAATAATGGGACTGTACCCCTGCACTGATCAATGATGGGACTGTAACCCTGCACTGATCAATGATGGGCACTGTACCCCTGCACTGATCAATGATGTGACTGTACCCCTCCACTGATCAATGATGGACTGTACCCCTGCACTGATCAATGATGGGCACTGTACCCCTGCACTGATCAATGATAGGACTGTATCCCTGCACTGATCAATGATGGACTGTACCCCTGCACTGATTAATGACAGACTGTACCCCTGTAGTTATCAATGATGGGACTGTAACCCTGCACTGATCAATGATGGGACTGCACCCATGCACTGATCAATGACGGGACTGTACCACTGCACTGATCAATGGTGGACTGGACACCTGCACTGATCAATGATAGGACTGTACCCCTGCACTGATCAATGATGGGACTGAACCCCTGCACTGATCAATGATGGGACTGTACCCATGTACTGATCAATGATGGGACTGTACTCCTGTACTGATCAATGATGGACTGTACCCCTGCACTGATCAATAATGGGACTGTACCCCTGCACTGATCAATGATGGGACTGTAACCCTGCACTGATCAATGATGGGCACTGTAACCCTGCACTGATCAATGATGTGACTGTACCCCTGCACTGATCAATGATGGACTGTACCCCTGCACTGATCAATGACAGACTGTACCCCTGCAGTTATCAATGATGAGACTGTACCCCTGCACTGATCAATGATGGTACTTTACCCCTGCACTGATCAATGACGGGACTGTACCCCTGCACTGATCAATGATGGACTGTATCCCTGCACTGATCAATGATGGGACGGTACCCCTGCACTGATCAATGACAGACTGTACTCCTGCACTGACCAATGATGGGAGTGTACCCCTGCAATGATCAATGACGGACTGTACCCCTGCACTGATCAATGACGGACTGTATCCCTGCACTGATCAATGATGTACTGTACCCCTGCACTGATCAATGACAGGACTGTACCCCTGCACTGATCAATGATGGGATTGAGCCCCTGCACTTATCAATGATGGGCTGTACCCCTGCACTGATCAATGATGGGACTGTACCCCTGCACTGATCAATGACGGGACTGTACCCCTGCACTGATCAATGATGGACTGTATCCCTGCTCTGATCAATGATGGGACTGTAACCCTGCACTGATCAATGATGGGACTGTACCCCTACACAGATCAATGATGGGACTGAACACCTGCACTGATCAATGATGGGACTGTACCCCTGCACTGATCAATGATGGTACTGTGCCCCCGCACTGATCAATGACAGATTAAATCCCCGTACTGGTCAATGATGGGATTGTACCCCTACACAGATCAATGATGGGACTGAACACCTGCACTGATTAATGACGGGACTGTAACCCTACACTGATCAATGACAGATTAAATCCCTGTATTGATCAATGATGGTCTGTACCCATGCACTGAGCAATGATGGGACTGTCCACCTGTACTGATCAATGACCGACTGTACCCCTGCACTGATCAATAATGGGACTGTACCCCGGCACTGATCAATGATGGGACTGTACCCCTGCACTGATCAATGACGGACTGTACCCCTGCACTGATCAATGACGGGACTGTACCCCTGCACTCATCAATGATGGACTGTATCCCTGCACTGATCGATGATGGGACTGTACCCCTGCACTGATCAATGACAGACTGTACTCCTGCACTGACCAATGATGGGACTGTACCCCTGCAATGATCAATGACGGACTGTACCCCTGCACTGATCAATGATGGACTGTAACCCTGCACTGACCAATGATGGAACTGTACCCCTATACTGATCAATGATGGGACTGAACCCCTGCAATGATCAATGATGGAACTGTACCCATGTACTGATCAATGATGGGACTGTACACCTGTACTGACCAATGACGGACTGAACCCCTGCACTGATCAATGACGGGACTGTACCCCTGCACTGATCAATGACGGACTGTACTCCTGCACTGACCAATGATGGGACTGTACCCCTGCAATGATCAATGACGGACTGTACCCCTGCACTGATCAATGACAGGACTGTACCCCTGCACTGATCAATGATGGGACTGAGCCCCTGCACTTATCAATGATGGGCTGTACCCCTGCACTGATCAATGATGGGACTGTACCCCTGCACTGATCAATGACGGGACTGTACCCCTGCACGGATCAATGATGGACTGTATCCCTGCTCTGATCAATGACGGACTGTAACCCTGCACTGATCAATGATGGGACTGTACCCCTACACTGATCAGTGATGGGACTGAACCCCTGCACTGATCAATGATGGGACTGTACCCCTGCACTGATCAATGATGGTACTGTGCCCCCGCACTGATCAATGATGGGACTATACCCCTGCACTGATCAATGACGGATTAAATCCCTGTACTGGTCAATGATGGGATTGTACCCCTACACAGATCAATGATGGGACTGAACACCTGCACTGATCAATGATGGGACTGTAACCCTACACTGATCAATGACAGATTAAATCCCTGTATTGATCAATGATGGTCTGTACCCATGCACTGAGCAATGATGGGACTGTACACCTGTACTGATTATTGACCGACTGTACCCCTGCACTGATCAATAATGGGACTGTACCCCGGCACTGATCAATGATGGGACTGTACCCCTGCACTGATCAATGACGGACTGTACCCCTGCACTGATCAATGACGGGACTGTACCCCTGCACTCATCAATGATGGACTGTATCCCTGCACTGATCAATGATGGGACTGTACCCCTGCACTGATCAATGACAGACTGTACTCCTGCACTGACCAATGATGGGACTGTACCCCTGCAATGATCAACGATGGACTGTACCCATGCACTGATCAATGATGGACTGTAACCCTGCACTGACCAATGATGGGACTGTACCCCTATACTGATCAATGATGGGACTGAACCCCTGCACTGATCAATGATGGGACTGTACCCATGTACTGATCAATGATGGGACTGTACACCTGTACTGACCAATGACGGACTGAACCCCTGCACTGATCAATGACGGGACTGTACCCCTGCACTGATCAATGACGGACTGTACTCCTGCACTGACCAATGATGGGACTGTACCCCTGCAATGATCAATGACGGACTGTACCCCTGCACTGATCAATGACAGGACTGTACCCCTGCACTGATCAATGACGGACTGTAACCCTGCACTGATCAATGATGGGACTGTACCCCTACACTGATCAATGATGGGACTGAACCCCTGCACTGATCAATGATGGGACTGTACCCCTGCACTGATCAATGATGGTACTGTGCCCCCGCACTGATCAATGATGGGACTATACCCCTGCACTGATCAATGACAGATTAAATCCCTGTACTGGTCAATGATGGGATTGTACCCCTACACAGATCAATGATGGGACTGTAACACTACACTGATCAATGACAGATTAAATCCCTGTATTGATCAATGATGGTCTGTACCCATGCACTGAGCAATGATGGGACTGTACACCTGTACTGATTATTGACCGACTGTACCCCTGCACTGATCAATGATGGGACTGTACCCCGGCACTGATCAATGATGGGACTGTACCCCTGCACTCATCAATGATGGACTGTATCCCTGCACTGATCAATGATGGGACTGTACCCCTGCAATGATCAATGACGGACTGTGCCCCTGCACTGATCAATGATGGACTGTAACCCTGCACTGATCAATGATGGGACTGTACACCTGTACTGACCAATGACGGACTGAACCCCTGCACTAATCAATAATGGGACTGTACCCCTGCACTGATCAATGATGGGACTGTAACCCTGCACTGATCAGTGATGGGCACTGTACCCCTGCACTGATCAATGATGTGACTGTACCTCTGCACTGATCAATGATGGACTGTACCCCTGCACTGATCAATGATGGGACTCTCCCCCCGCACTCATCAATGATGGGACATTAACCCTGCACTGATCAATGATGGACACTGTACCCCTGCACTGATCAATGATAGGACTGTATCCCTGCACTGATCAATGATGGACTGTACCCATGCACTGATCAATGGCAGACTGTACCCCTGCAGTTATCAATGATGGGACTGTACGCCTGCAGTGATCAATGATGGGACTGTACCCCTGCACTGATCAATGACGGGACTGTACCCCTGCACTGATCATTGACGGACTGTACCCCTGCACTGATCAATGGCGGACTGTGCCCCTGCACTTATCAATGATGGGACTGTACCCCTGCAATGATCAATGACGGACTGTACCCCTGCACTGATCAATGACGGACTGTACCCCTGCACTGATCAATGACGCACTTTACCCCTGCACTGATCAATGATGGGACTGTACCCCTGCACTGATCAATGACGGGACTGTACCACTGCACTGATCAATGATGGACTGTACCCCTGCACTGATCAATGACAGACTGTACCCCTGCAGTTATCATTGATGGGACTGTACCCTTGCACTGATCAATGATGGGACTGTTCCCCTGCACTGATCATTGACGGGACTTTACCCCTGCACTGATCAGTGATGGACTGTACCCGTGCACTGATCAATGATGGGACTGTACCCCTGCACTGATCAATGACAGACTGTACCCCTGCACTGATCAATCATGGGTCTGTACCCCTGCACTGATCAATGATGGACTGTACCCCTGCACTGATCATTGATGAGACTGTATTCCTGCACTGATCAATGAAGGGACTGTAACCCTGCACTGATCAATGATGGGACTGTACCCCTACACTGATAAATGATGGGACTGAACCCCTGCACTGATCAATGATGGGACTGTACCCCTGCACTGATCAATGACAGATTAAATCCCTGTACTGGTCAATGATGGGATTGTACCCCTACACTGATCAATGATGGGACTGAACCCCTGCACTGATCAATGATGGGACTGTACCCCTATACTGATCAATGATGGGACTGAACCCCTGCACTGATCAATGATGGGACTGTACCCATGTACTGATCAATGATGGGACTGTACACCTGTACTGACCAATGACGGACTGAACCCCTGCACTAATCAATAATGGGACTGTACCCCTGCACTTATCAATGATGGGACTGTAACCCTGCAATGATCAATGACGCACTTTACCCCTGCACTGATCAATGATGGGACTGTACCCCTGCACTGATCAATGGCGGGACTGTACCACTGCACTGATCAATGATGGACTGTATCCCTGCTCTGATCAATGACGGACTGTAACGCTGCACTGATCAATGATGGGATTGTACCCCTACACTGATCAATCATGGGACTGAAGCCCTGCACTGATCAATGATGGGACTGTACCCCTGCACTGATCAATGATGAATCTGTAGCCCCTGCACTGATTAATGACAGACTGTACCCCTGCAGTTATCAATGATGGGATTGTACCCCTACACTGATCAATGATGGGACTGAAGCCCTGCACTGATCAATGATGGGACTGTACCCCTGCACTGATCAATGATGAATCTGTAGCCCCTGCACTGATCAATGACCTGACTGTACCCCTACACTGATGAATGACAGATTAAATCCCTGTACTGATCAATGATGGTCTGTACCCATGCACTGATCAATGATGGGACTGTACACCTGTACTGATCAATGACTAACTGTACCCTTGCACTGATCAATAATGGGACTTACCCCTGCACTGATCAATGATGGACTGTACCCCTGCACTGATTAATGACAGACTGTACCCCTGCAGTTATCAATGATGGGACTGTAACCCTGCACTGATCAATGATGGGACTGTAACCCTGCACTGATCAATGATGGGACTGTACCCCTACACTGATAAATGATGGGACTGAACCCCTGCACTGATCAATGATGGGACTGTACCCCTGCACTGATCAATGATGGTACTGTGCCCCCGCACTGATCAATGATGGGACTGTACCCCTGCACTGATCAATGACAGATTAAATCCCTGTACTGGTCAATGATGGGATTGTACCCCTACACTGATCAATGATGGGACTGAACCCCTGCACTGATCAATGATGGGACTGTACCCCTACACTGATCAATGACAGATTAAATCCCTGTATTGATCAATGATGGTCTGTACCCATGCACTGAGCAATGATGGGACTGTACACCTGTACTGATCAATGACCGACTGTACCCCTGCACTGATCAATAATGGGACTGTACCCCGGCACTGATCAATGATGGGACTGTACCCCTGCACTGATCAATGACGGACTGTACCCCTGCACTGATCAATGACGGGACTGTACCCCTGCACTCATCAATGATGGACTGTATCCCTGCACTGATCAATGACGGACTGTACCCCTGCACTGATCAATGACGCACTTTACCCCTGCACTGATCAATGACGCACTTTACCCCTGCACTGATCAATGATGGGACTGTACCCCTGCACTGATCAATGACGGGACTGTACCCCTGCACTGATCATTGACGGACTGTACCCCTGCACTGATCAATGGCGGACTGTGCCCCTGCACTTATCAATGATGGGACTGTACCCCTGCAATGATCAATGACGGACTGTACCCCTGCACTGATCAATGACGGACTGTACCCCTGCACTGATCAATGACGCACTTTACCACTGCACTGATCAATGATGGGACTGTACCCCTGCACTGATCAATGACGGGACAGTACCACTGCACTGATCAATGATGGACTGTACCCCTGCACTGATCAATGACAGACTGTACCCCTGCAGTTATCATTGATGGGACTGTACCCTTGCACTGACCAATGATGGGACTGTACCCCTGCACTGATCAATGATGGGACTGTACCCCTGCACTGATCAATGACGGGACTGTACCCCTGCACTGATCATTGACGGACTGTACCCCTGCACTGATCAATGATGGGACTGTACCCCTGCACTGATCAATGACAGACTGTACCCCTGCACTGATCAATCATGGGTCTGTACCCCTGCACTGATCAATGACGGACTGTACCCCTGCACTGATCATTGATGAGACTGTATTCCTGCACTGATCAATGAAGGGACTGTAACCCTGCACTGATCAATGATGGGACTGTACCCCTACACTGATAAATGATGGGACTGAACCCCTGCACTGATCAATGATGGGACTGTACCCCTGCACTGATCAATGACAGATTAAATCCCTGTACTGGTCAATGATGGGATTGTACCCCTACACTGATCAATGATGGGACTGAACCCCTGCACTGATCAATGATGGGACTGTACCCCTATACTGATCAATGATGGGACTGAACCCCTGCACTGATCAATGATGGGACTGTACCCATGTACTGATCAATGATGGGACTGTACACCTGTACTGACCAATGACGGACTGAACCCCTGCACTAATCAATAATGGGACTGTACCCCTGCACTTATCAATGATGGGACTGTAACCCTGCAATGATCAATGACGCACTTTACCCCTGCAGTGATCAATGATGGGACTGTACCCCTGCACTGATCAATGGCGGGACTGTACCACTGCACTGATCAATGATGGACTGTATCCCTGCTCTGATCAATGACGGACTGTAACGCTGCACTGATCAATGATGGGATTGTACCCCTACACTGATCAATCATGGGACTGAAGCCCTGCACTGATCAATGATGGGACTGTACCCCTGCACTGATCAATGATGAATCTGTAGCCCCTGCACTGATTAATGACAGACTGTACCCCTGCAGTTATCAATGATGGGATTGTACCCCTACACTGATCAATGATGGGACTGAAGCCCTGCACTGATCAATGATGGGACTGTACCCCTGCACTGATCAATGATGAATCTGTAGCCCCTGCACTGATCAATGACCTGACTGTACCCCTACACTGATGAATGACAGATTAAATCCCTGTACTGATCAATGATGGTCTGTACCCATGCACTGATCAATGATGGGACTGTACACCTGTACTGATCAATGACTAACTGTACCCTTGCACTGATCAATAATGGGACTTACCCCTGCACTGATCAATGATGGACTGTACCCCTGCACTGATTAATGACAGACTGTACCCCTGCAGTTATCAATGATGGGATTGTACCCCTACACTGATCAATGATGGGACTGAAGCCCTGCACTGATCAATGATGGGACTGTACCCCTGCACTGATCAATGATGAATCTGTAGCCCCTGCACTGATCAATGACCTGACTGTACCCCTACACTGATGAATGACAGATTAAATCCCTGTACTGATCAATGATGGTCTGTACCCATGCACTGATCAATGATGGGACTGTACACCTGTACTGATCAATGACTAACTGTACCCTTGCACTGATCAATAATGGGACTTACCCCTGCACTGATCAATGATGGACTGTACCCCTGCACTGATTAATGACAGACTGTACCCCTGCAGTTATCAATGATGGGACTGTAACCCTGCACTGATCAATGATGGGACTGCACCCATGCACTGATCAATGACGGGACTGTACCACTGCACTGATCAATGGTGGACTGTACACCTGCACTGATCAATGATGGGACTGTACCCTTGCACTGATCAATGACGGATTGTACCCCTGCACTGATCAATGATGGGACTGAGCCCCTGCACTTATCAATGATGGGGCTGTACCCCTGCACTGATCAATGACGGACTGTAACCCTGCACTGATCAATGATGGGACTGTACCCCTACACTGATAAATGATGGGACTGAACCCCTGCACTGATCAATGATGGGACTGTACCCCTGCACTGATCAATGATGGTACTGTGCCCCCGC
The DNA here is from genome assembly GCF_044704955.1 of Pristiophorus japonicus. Lineage (NCBI taxonomy): Eukaryota > Metazoa > Chordata > Chondrichthyes > Pristiophoridae > Pristiophorus > Pristiophorus japonicus. The sequence continues at coordinate 70,588,124 of NC_091992.1, read as the reverse complement.
ACTGATCAATGATGGGACTGTACCCCTGCACTGATCAATGACAGATTAAATCCCTGTACTGGTCAATGATGGGATTGTACCCCTACACTGATCAATGATGGGACTGAACCCCTGCACTGATCAATGATGGGACTGTACCCCTACACTGATCAATGACAGATTAAATCCCTGTATTGATCAATGATGGTCTGTACCCATGCACTGAGCAATGATGGGACTGTACACCTGTACTGATCAATGACCGACTGTACCCCTGCACTGATCAATAATGGGACTGTACCCCGGCACTGATCAATGATGGGACTGTACCCCTGCACTGATCAATGACGGACTGTACCCCTGCACTGATCAATGACGGGACTGTACCCCTGCACTCATCAATGATGGACTGTATCCCTGCACTGATCAATGATGGGACTGTACCCCTGCACTGATCAATGACAGACTGTACTCCTGCACTGACCAATGATGGGACTGTACCCCTGCAATGATCAATGAGGTACTGTACCCCTGCACTGATCAATGACGGACTGTAACCCTGCACTGCTCAATGATGGGACTGTACCCCTACACTGATCATTGATGGGACTGACCCCCTGCACTGATCAATGATGGGACTGTACCCATGTACTGATCAATGATGGGACTGTACACCTGTACAGATCAATGACAGACTGTACCCCTGCACTGATCAATAATGGGACTGTACCCCTGCACTGATCAATGATGGGACTGTAACCCTGCACTGATCAATGATGGGCACTGTACCCCTGCACTGATCAATGAAGTGACTGTACCCCTGCACTGATCAATGATGGACTGTACCCCTGCACTGATCAATGACAGACTGTACCCCTGCAGTTATCAATGATGGGACTGTACCCCTGCACTGATCAATGATGGTACTGTACCCCTGCACTGATCAATGACGGGACCGTACCCCTGCACTGATCAATGATGGACTGTATCCCTGCACTGATCAATGATGGGACTGTACCCCTGCACTGATCAATGATGGACTGTACCCCTGCACTGATCAATGATGGGACTCTACCCCCGCACTGATCAATGATGGGACATTAACCCTGCACTGATCAATGATGGGCACTGTACCCCTGCACTGATCAATGATGGGACTGAAAACCTGCACTGATCAATGATGGGACTGTACCCATGTACTGATCAATGATGGGACTGTACACCTGTACTGATCAATGACGGACTGTACCCCTGCACTGATCAATAATGGGACTGTACCCCTGCACTGATCAATGATGGGACTGTAACCCTGCACTGATCAATGATGGGCACTGTACCCCTGCACTGATCAATGAAGTGACTGTACCCCTGCACTGATCAATGACAGACTGTACCCCTGCAGTTATCAATGATGGGACTGTACCGCTGCACTGATCAATTATGGTACTGTACCCCTGCACTGATCAATGACGGGACTGTACCCCTGCACTGATCAATGATGGACTGTATCCCTGCACTGATCAATGATGGGACTGTACCCCTGCACTGAACAATGATGGACTGTACCCCTGCACTGATCAATGATGGGACACTACCCCTGCACTGATCAATGATGGGACATTAACCCTGCACTGATCAATGATGGGCACTGTACCCCTGCACTGATCAATGATAGGACTGTATCCCTGCACTGATCAATGATGGACTGTACCTCTGCACTGATCAATGGCAGACTGTAGCCCTGCAGTTATCAATGATGGGTCTGTACGCCTGCAGTGATCAATGATGGGACTGTACCCCTGCACTGATCAATGACGGGACTGTACCCCTGCACTGATCATTGACGGACTGTACCCCTGCACTGATCAATGGCGGACTGTGCCCCTGCACTTATCAATGATGGGACTGTACCCGTGCAATGATCAATGACGGACTGTACCCCTGCACTGATCAATGACGGACTGTACCCCTGCACTGATCAATGACGCACTTTACCCCTGCACTGATCAATGATGGGACTGCACCCCTGCACTGATCAATGACGGGATTATACCCCTGCACTGATCAATGATGGACTGTACCCCTGCACTGATTAATGACAGACTGTACCCCTGCAGTTATCAATGATGGGACTGTACCCCTGCACTGATCAATGATGGGACTGCACCCCTGCACTGATAAATGACGGGACTGTACCACTGCACTGATCAATGGTGGAATGTACCCCTGCACTGATCAATGACGGACTGTACCCCTGCACTGATCATTGCTGGGACTGTACCCCTGCACTGATCAATGACGGACTGTACCACTGCATTGATCAATGATGGGACTGTACCCCTGCACTGATCAATGACGGGACTGTACCACTGCACTGATCAATGACGGACTGTACCCCTGCACTGATCAATGATGGGACTGTACCCCTGCACTGATCAATGATGGACTGTATCCCTGCTCTGATCAATGACGGACTGTAACGCTGCACTGATCAATGATGGGACTGTACCCCTACACTGATCAATGATGGGACTGAAGCCCTGCACTGATCAATGATGGGACTGTACCCCTGCACTGATCAATGATGGGTCTGTACCCCTGCACTGATCAATGACGCACTTTACCCCTGCACTGATCAATGATGGGACTGCACCCCTGCACTGATCAATGACGGGATTATACCCCTGCACTGATCAATGATGGACTGTACCCCTGCACTGATTAATGACAGACTGTACCCCTGCAGTTATCAATGATGGGATTGTACCCCTACACTGATCAATGATGGGACTGAAGCCCTGCACTGATCAATGATGGGACTGTACCCCTGCACTGATCAATGATGAATCTGTAGCCCCTGCACTGATCAATGACCTGACTGTACCCCTACACTGATGAATGACAGATTAAATCCCTGTACTGATCAATGATGGTCTGTACCCATGCACTGATCAATGATGGGACTGTACACCTGTACTGATCAATGACTAACTGTACCCTTGCACTGATCAATAATGGGACTTACCCCTGCACTGATCAATGATGGACTGTACCCCTGCACTGATTAATGACAGACTGTACCCCTGCAGTTATCAATGATGGGACTGTAACCCTGCACTGATCAATGATGGGACTGCACCCATGCACTGATCAATGACGGGACTGTACCACTGCACTGATCAATGGTGGACTGTACACCTGCACTGATCAATGATGGGACTGTACCCTTGCACTGATCAATGACGGATTGTACCCCTGCACTGATCAATGATGGGACTGAGCCCCTGCACTTATCAATGATGGGGCTGTACCCCTGCACTGATCAATGACGGACTGTAACCCTGCACTGATCAATGATGGGACTGTACCCCTACACTGATAAATGATGGGACTGAACCCCTGCACTGATCAATGATGGGACTGTACCCCTGCACTGATCAATGATGGTACTGTGCCCCCGCACTGATCAATGATGGGACTGTACCCCTGCACTGATCAATGACAGATTAAATCCCTGTACTGGTCAATGATGGGATTCTACCCCTACACTGATCAATGATGGGACTGAACCCCTGCACTGATCAATGATGGGACTGAACCCCTGCACTGATCAATGATGGGACTGTACCCCTACACTGATCAATGACAGATTAAATCCCTGTATTGATCAATGATGGTCTGTACCCATGCACTGAGCAATGATGGGACTGTACACCTGTACTGATCAATGACCGACTGTACCCCTGCACTGATCAATAATGGGACTGTACCCCGGCACTGATCAATGATGGGACTGTACCCCTGCACTGATCAATGACGGACTGTACCCCTGCACTGATCAATGACGGGACTGTACCCCTGCACTCATCAATGATGGACTGTATCCCTGCACTGATCAATGATGGGACTGTACCCCTGCACTGATCAATGACAGACTGTACTCCTGCACTGACCAATGATGGGACTGTACCCCTGCAATGATCAATGAGGGACTGTACCCCTGCACTGATCAATGACGGACTGTAACCCTGCACTGCTCAATGATGGGACTGTACCCCTACACTGATCATTGATGGGACTGACCCCCTGCACTGATCAATGATGGGACTGTACCCATGTACTGATCAATGATGGGACTGTACACCTGTACAGATCAATGACAGACTGTACCCCTGCACTGATCAATAATGGGACTGTACCCCTGCACTGATCAATGATGGGACTGTAACCCTGCACTGATCAATGATGGGCACTGTACCCCTGCACTGATCAATGAAGTGACTGTACCCCTGCACTGATCAATGATGGACTGTACCCCTGCACTGATCAATGACAGACTGTACCCCTGCAGTTATCAATGATGGGACTGTACCCCTGCACTGATCAATGATGGTACTGTACCCCTGCACTGATCAATGACGGGACCGTACCCCTGCACTGATCAATGATGGACTGTATCCCTGCACTGATCAATGATGGGACTGTACCCCTGCACTGATCAATGATGGACTGTACCCCTGCACTGATCAATGATGGGACTCTACCCCCGCACTGATCAATGATGGGACATTAACCCTGCACTGATCAATGATGGGCACTGTACCCCTGCACTGATCAATGATGGGACTGAAAACCTGCACTGATCAATGATGGGACTGTACCCATGTACTGATCAATGATGGGACTGTACACCTGTACTGATCAATGACGGACTGTACCCCTGCACTGATCAATAATGGGACTGTACCCCTGCACTGATCAATGATGGGACTGTAACCCTGCACTGATCAATGATGGGCACTGTACCCCTGCACTGATCAATGAAGTGACTGTACCCCTGCACTGATCAATGACAGACTGTACCCCTGCAGTTATCAATGATGGGACTGTACCGCTGCACTGATCAATTATGGTACTGTACCCCTGCACTGATCAATGACGGGACTGTACCCCTGCACTGATCAATGATGGACTGTATCCCTGCACTGATCAATGATGGGACTGTACCCCTGCACTGAACAATGATGGACTGTACCCCTGCACTGATCAATGATGGGACACTACCCCCGCACTGATCAATGATGGGACATTAACCCTGCACTGATCAATGATGGGCACTGTACCCCTGCACTGATCAATGATAGGACTGTATCCCTGCACTGATCAATGATGGACTGTACCTCTGCACTGATCAATGGCAGACTGTAGCCCTGCAGTTATCAATGATGGGTCTGTACGCCTGCAGTGATCAATGATGGGACTGTACCCCTGCACTGATCAATGACGGGACTGTACCCCTGCACTGATCATTGACGGACTGTACCCCTGCACTGATCAATGGCGGACTGTGCCCCTGCACTTATCAATGATGGGACTGTACCCGTGCAATGATCAATGACGGACTGTACCCCTGCACTGATCAATGACGGACTGTACCCCTGCACTGATCAATGACGCACTTTACCCCTGCACTGATCAATGATGGGACTGCACCCCTGCACTGATCAATGACGGGATTATACCCCTGCACTGATCAATGATGGACTGTACCCCTGCACTGATTAATGACAGACTGTACCCCTGCAGTTATCAATGATGGGACTGTACCCCTGCACTGATCAATGATGGGACTGCACCCCTGCACTGATAAATGACGGGACTGTACCACTGCACTGATCAATGGTGGAATGTACCCCTGCACTGATCAATGACGGACTGTACCCCTGCACTGATCATTGCTGGGACTGTACCCCTGCACTGATCAATGACGGACTGTACCACTGCATTGATCAATGATGGGACAGTACCCCTGCACTGATCAATGACGGGACTGTACCACTGCACTGATCAATGACGGACTGTACCCCTGCACTGATCAATGATGGGACTGTACCCCTGCACTGATCAATGATGGACTGTATCCCTGCTCTGATCAATGACGGACTGTAACGCTGCACTGATCAATGATGGGACTGTACCCCTACACTGATCAATGATGGGACTGAAGCCCTGCACTGATCAATGATGGGACTGTACCCCTGCACTGATCAATGATGGGTCTGTACCCCTGCACTGATCAATGACGGGACTGTACCGCTACACTGATCAATGACAGACTGTACTCCTGCACTGACCAATAATGGGACTGTACCCCTGCAAAGATCAATGATGGGACTGTACCCCTGCACTGATCAATGATGGGACTGTACCCCTACACTGATCAATGATGGGACTGAACCCCTGCACTGATCAATGATGGGACTGTACCGCTGCACTGATCAATGATGGGATTGTACCCCTACACTGATCAATGATGGGACTGAACCCCTGCACTGATCAATGACAGACTGTACCCCTGCACTGATCAATAATGGGACTGTACCCCTGCACTGATCAATGATGGGACTGTAACCCTGCACTGATCAATGATGGGCACTGTACCCCTGCACTGATCAATGAAGTGACTGTACCCCTGCTCTGATCAATGATGGACTGTACCCCTGCACTGATCAATGACAGACTGTACCCCTGCAGTTATCAATGATGGGACTGTACCCCTGCACTGATCAATGATGGTACTGTACCCCTGCACTGATCAATGACGGGACTGTACCCCTGCACTGATCAATGATGGACTGTATCCCTGCACTGATCAATGATGGGACTGTACCCCTGCACTGATCAATGATGGACTGTACCCCTGCACTGATCAATGATGGGACTCTACCCCTACACTGATCAATGACAGACTGTACTCCTGCACTGACCAATGATGGGACTGTACCCCTGCACTGATCAATGATGGGACTGTACCCCTGCACTGATCAATGATGGGACTGTACCCCTACACTGATCAATGATGGGACTGAACCCCTGCACTGATCAATGATGGGACTGTACCCCTGCACTGATCAATGACAGATTAAATCCCTGTCCTGATCAATGATGGTCTGTACTCCTGCACTGACCAATGATGGGACTGTACCCCTGCACTGATCAATGATGGGACTGTACCCCTACACTGATCAATGATGGGACTGAACCCCTGCACTGATCAATGATGGGACTGTACCCCTGCACTGATCAATGATGGGACTGTACCCCTACACTGATCAATGATGGGACTGAACCCCTGCACTGATCAATGATGGGACTGTACCCCTGCACTGATCAATGATGGGACTGTACCCCTACACTGATCAATAATGGGACTGTACCCCTGCACTGATCAAAAATGGGTATGTAACCCTGCACTGATCAATGATGGGCACTGTACCCCTGCACTGATCAATGAAGTGACTGTACCCCTGCACTGATCAATGATGGACTGTACCCCTGCACTGATCAATGACAGACTGTACCCCTGCAGTTATCAATGATGGGACTGTACCCCTGCACTGATCAATGATGGTACTGTACCCCTGCACTGATCAATGACGGGACTGTACCCCTGCACTGATCAATGATGGGACTGTACCCCTGCACTGATCAATGATAGACTGTACCCCTGCACTGATCAATGATGGGACTCTACCCCCGCACTGATCAATGATGGGACATTAACCATGCACTGATCAATGATGGGCACTGTACCCCTGCACTGATTAATGATAGGACTGTATCCCTGCACTGATCAATGATGGGACTGTACCCCTGCACTGATCAATGACAGACTGTACCGCTGCACTGATCAATAATGGGACTGTACCCCTGCACTGATCAATGATGGGACTGTAACCCTGCACTGATCAATGATGGGCACTGTACCCCTGCACTGATCAATGAAGTGACTGTACCCCTGCACTAATCAATGATGGACTGTACCCTTGCACTGATCAATGACAGACTGTACCCGTGCAGTTATCAATGATGGGACTGTACCCCTGCACTGATCAATGATGGTACTGTACCCCTGCACTGATCAATGACGGGACTGTACCCCTGCACTGATCAATGATGGGACTGTACCCCTGCACTGATCAATGATAGACTGTACCCCTGCACTGATCAATGATGGGACTCTACCCCCGCACTGATCAATGATGGGACATTAACCATGCACTGATCAATGATGGGCACTGTACCCCTGCACTGATTAATGATAGGACTGTATCCCTGCACTGATCAATGATGGGACTGTACCCCTGCACTGATCAATGACAGACTGTACCGCTGCACTGATCAATCATGGGTCTGTACCCCTGCACTGATCAATGACGGACTGTACCCCTGCACTGATCATTGATGAGACTGTATTCCTGCACTGATCAATGAAGGGACTGTACTCCTGCACTGATCAATGATGGGTCTGTACCCCTGCACTGATCAATGACGGACTGTACCCCTGCACTGAGCATTGATGGGACTGTACCACTGCACTGATCAATGATGGACTGTACCCCTGCACTGATCAATGATGGACTGTATCCCTGCTCTGATCAATGACGGACTGTAACGCTGCACTGATCAATGATGGGATTGTACCCCTACACTGATCAATGATGGGACTGAAGCCCTGCACTGATCAATGATGGGACTGTACCCCTGCACTGATCAATGATGAATCTGTAGCCCCTGCACTGATCAATGACCTGACTGTACCCCTACACTGATGAATGACAGATTAAATCCCTGTACTGATCAATGATGGTCTGTACCCATGCACTGATCAATGATGGGACTGTACACCTGTACTGATCAATGACTAACTGTACCCTTGCACTGATCAATAATGGGACTTACCCCTGCACTGATCAATGATGGACTGTACCCCTGCACTGATTAATGACAGACTGTACCCCTGCAGTTATCAATGATGGGACTGTAACCCTGCACTGATCAATGATGGGACTGCACCCATGCACTGATCAATGACGGGACTGTACCACTGCACTGATCAATGGTGGACTGTACACCTGCACTGATCAATGATGGGACTGTACCCTTGCACTGATCAATGACGGATTGTACCCCTGCACTGATCAATGATGGGACTGAGCCCCTGCACTTATCAATGATGGGGCTGTACCCCTGCACTGATCAATGATGGGACTGTACCCCTGCACTGATCAAATACGGGACTGTACCCCTGCACTGATCAATGATGGACTCTATCCCTGCTCTGATCAATGACGGACTGTAACCCTGCACTGATCAATGATGGGACTGTACCCCTACACTGATAAATGATGGGACTGAACCCCTGCACTGATCAATGATGGGACTGTACCCCTGCACTGATCAATGATGGTACTGTGCCCCCGCACTGATCAATGATGGGACTGTACCCCTGCACTGATCAATGACAGATTAAATCCCTGTACTGGTCAATGATGGTCTGTACCCATGCACTGAGCAATGATGGGACTGTACACCTGTACTGATCAATGACCGACTGTACCCCTGCACTGATCAATAATGGGACTGTACCCCGGCACTGATCAATGATGGGACTGTACCCCTGCACTGATCAATGACGGACTGTACCCCTGCACTGATCAATGACGGGACTGTACCCCTGCACTGATCAATGATGGACTGTATCCCTGCACTGATCAATGATGGGACTGTACCCCTGCACTGATCAATGACAGACTGTACTCCTGCACTGACCAATGATGGGACTGTACCCCTGCAATGATCAATGAGGGACTGTACCCCTGCACTGATCAATGACGGACTGTAACCCTGCACTGCTCAATGATGGGACTGTACCCCTACACTGATCATTGATGGGACTGAACCCATGCACTGATCAATGATGGGACTGTACCCATGTACTGATCAATGATGGGACTGTACACCTGTACAGATCAATGACAGACTGTACCCCTGCACTGATCAATAATGGGACTGTACCCCTGCACTGATCAATGATGGGTCTGTAACCCTGCACTGATCAATGATGGGCACTGTACCCCTGCACTGATCAATGAAGTGACTGTACCCCTGCACTGATCAATGATGGACTGTACCCCTGCACTGATCAATGACAGACTGTACCCCTGCAGTTATCAATGATGGGACTGTACCCCTGCACTGATCAATGATGGTACTGTACCCCTGCACTGATCAATGACGGGACTGTACCCCTGCACTGATCAATGATGGACTGTATCCCTGCACTGATCAATGATGGGACTGTACCCCTGCACTGATCAATGATGGACTGTACCCCTGCACTGATCAATGATGGGACTCTACCCCCGCACTGATCAATGATGGGACATTAACCCTGCACTGATCAATGATGGGCACTGTACCCCTGCACTGATCAATGATAGGACTGTATCCCTGCACTGATCAATGATGGGACTGTACCCCTACACTGATCAATGATGGGACTGAACACCTGCACTGATCAATGATGGGACTGTACCCATGTACTGATCAATGATGGGGCTGTACACCTGTACTGATCAATGACGGACTGTACCCCTGCACTGATCAATAATGGGACTGTACCCCTGCACTGATCAATGATGGACTGTACCCCTGCACTGATCAATGATGGACTGTACCCCTGCACTGATCAATGACAGAATGTACCCCTGCAATTATCAATGATGGGACTGTACCCCTGCACTGATCAATGATGGTACTGTACCCCTGCACTGATCAATGACGGGACTGTACCCCTGCACTGATCAATGATGGGACTGTACCCCTGCACTGAACAATGATGGGACTCTACCCCCGCACTGATCAATGATGGGACATTAACCCTGCACTGATCAATGATGGGCACTGTACCCCTGCACTGATCAATGATAGGACTGTATCCCTGCACTGATCAATGATGGACTGTACCTCTGCACTGATCAATGGCAGACTGTAGCCCTGCAGTTATCAATGATGGGTCTGTAGGCCTGCAGCGATCAATGATGGGACTGTACCCCTGCACTGATCAATGACGGGACTGTACCCCTGCACTGATCATTGACGGACTGTACCCCTGCACTGATCAATGGCGGACTGTGCCCCTGCACTTATCAATGATGGGACTGTACCCCTGCAATGATCAATGACGGACTGTACCCCTGCACTGATCAATGACGGACTGTACCCCTGCACTGATCAATGACGCACTTTACCCCTGCACTGATCAATGATGGGACTGCACCCCTGCACTAATCAATGACGGGACTGTACCCCTGCACTGATCAATGATGGACTGTATCCCTGCACTGATCAATGATGGGACTGTACCCCTGCACTGATCAATGATGGACTGTACCCCTGCACTGATCAATGATGGGACTCTACCCCCGCACTGATCAATGATGGGACATTAACCCTGCACTGATCAATGATGGGCACTGTACCCCTGCACTGATCAATGATAGGACTGTATCCCTGCACTGATCAATGATGGGACTGTACCCCTACACTGATCAATGATGGGACTGAACACCTGCACTGATCAATGATGGGACTGTACCCATGTACTGATCAATGATGGGGCTGTACACCTGTACTGATCAATGACGGACTGTACCCCTGCACTGATCAATAATGGGACTGTACCCCTGCACTGATCAATGATGGACTGTACCCCTGCACTGATCAATGATGGACTGTACCCCTGCACTGATCAATGACAGAATGTACCCCTGCAATTATCAATGATGGGACTGTACCCCTGCACTGATCAATGATGGTACTGTACCCCTGCACTGATCAATGACGGGACTGTACCCCTGCACTGATCAATGATGGGACTGTACCCCTGCACTGAACAATGATGGGACTCTACTCCCGCACTGATCAATGATGGGACATTAACCCTGCACTGATCAATGATGGGCACTGTACCCCTGCACTGATCAATGATAGGACTGTATCCCTGCACTGATCAATGATGGACTGTACCTCTGCACTGATCAATGGCAGACTGTAGCCCTGCAGTTATCAATGATGGGTCTGTAGGCCTGCAGCGATCAATGATGGGACTGTACCCCTGCACTGATCAATGACGGGACTGTACCCCTGCACTGATCATTGACGGACTGTACCCCTGCACTGATCAATGGCGGACTGTGCCCCTGCACTTATCAATGATGGGACTGTACCCCTGCAATGATCAATGACGGACTGTACCCCTGCACTGATCAATGACGGACTGTACCCCTGCACTGATCAATGACGCACTTTACCCCTGCACTGATCAATGATGGGACTGCACCCCTGCACTAATCAATGACGGGATTGTACCCCTGCACTGATCAATGATGGACTGTACCCCTGCACTGATTAATGACAGACTGTACCCCTGCAGTTATCAATGATGGGACTGTACCCCTGCACTGATCAATGATGGGACTGCACCCCTGCACTGATCAATGACGGGACTGTACCACTGCACTGATCAATGGTGGAATGTACCCCTGCACTGATCAATGACGGACTGTACCCCTGCACTGATCATTGCTGGGACTGTACCCCTGCACTGAGCAGTGGTGGGTCTGTACCCCCGCAATGATCAATGATGGACTGTACCCCTGCACTGATCATTGATGGGACTGTACCCCTCCACTGATCAATGACAGATTAAATCCCTGTACTGATCAATGATGGTCTGTACCCCTGCACTGATCAATGATGGGACTGTACCCCCGCACTGATCAATGATGGGACTGTATCCCTACACTGATCAATGACAAATTAAATCCCTGCACTGATCAATGATAGTCTGTACCCCTGCACTGATCAATGATGGGACTGTACCCCTGCACTGATCAATGATGGGACTGTACCCCTGCACTGATCAATGATGGGACTGTACCACTGCACTGATCAATGACAGGACTGTACCCCTGCACTGATCAATGATGGACTGTACCCCTGCACTGATCAATGATGGGTCTGTACCCCTGCACTGATCAATGACGGAATTTACCCCTGCACTGACCAATGATGGGACTGAACCCCTGCACTGATCAATGATGGGACTGTACCCCTGCACTGATCAATGACGGGACTGTACCCATGCACTGATGAATGACATGGTGTGTCGGGAGGCCACAGTCAACTTGGTGAAGTTGTGGTAAATGTTCACTCATTATTGTAGCTTTGCGTCGAAAATGGCACAGCATATTCTGGGTTGGGACTGTGTTTTTAGGAGTGAGGATGAGGTGCTGTGGCCCATAAATCGCATCTGTCCCGGCTAAACACCCCCAATCGTGTTTCGCGTGGTAAACACCCATTGTTACTGGCGAATATTATCCTGTCCATCCCTGGGATAAGAAGCAGAGCCAGGACCCAGTGCACGTTTCCCTGTGTGGAGACACCAGCCAGGGTTACGGGGAGCCAGTAGGGGCAGCACGGGCCGACCCGAGAGGGGAGCAGAATGCAACTGTGGTGCCACCGGAAACCATGGAGATTATTGACTGCCTATTTTTGCGCAAGGTCAGGGCCTAGGGGCGGTGTCGGGGCCCAGGAGCGGGGTCAGGGCCCAGGAGCGGGGTCGGGGCCCAGGAGCGTGGTTGGGACTCAGGGGCGAGGTCAGGACCCAGGAGCAAGGTCGGGGCACAGGAGTGACGTCGGGAGGAGTGGGGTCAGGGCCCAGGAGCAGTGTCGAGGCCCAGGAGCGGGGTCAGGGCCCAGGACCGTGGTCGGGGCCCAGGAGCGAGGTCAGGGCCCAGGAGCGGGGTTGGGGCCCAGGAGCGGGGTCAGGGCCCAGGAGCGGGGTCGGGGCCCAGGAGCGAGGTCGGGGCACAGGAGTGACGTCGGGAGGAGTGGGGTCAGGGCCCAGGAGCAGGGTCGGGGCCCAGGTGCGTGGTCGGGGCCCAGGAGCGAGGTCAGGGCCCAGGAGCGGGGTCGGGTCCCAGGAGCGGGGTCGGGGCCCAGGAGCGGGGTCGGGGCCCAGGAGCGAGGTCAAGGCCCAGGAGCGGGGTCAGGGCCCAGGAGCGTGGTCGGGGCTCAGGAGCGAGGTCAGGGCCCAGGAGCGGGGTCGGGGCCCAGGAGCGGGGTCGGGGCCCAGGAGCGGGGTCAGGGCCCAGGAGCGGGGTCGGGGCCCAGGAGCGAGGTCAGGGCCCAGGAGCGAGGTCGGGGCACAGGAGTGACGTCGGGAGGAGTGGGGTCAGGGCCCAGGAGCAGGGTCGAGGCCCAGGAGCGGGGTCGGGGCCCAGGAGCGAGGTCAGGGCCCAGGAGCGGGGTCGGGGCCCAGGAGCGGGTTCAGGGCCAAGGAGCGGGGTCGGGGCCCAGGAGCGTGGTCGGGGCTCAGGAGCGAGGTCAGGGCCCAGGAGCGAGGTCGGGGCACAGGAGTGACGTCGGGAGGAGTGGGGTCAGGGCCCAGGAGCAGGGTCAAGGCCCAGGAGCGAGGTCGGGAGGAGGAGAGAGGTCAGGTTCCCAGGAGCAGGGTCGGGGCCAGGAGCGAGGTCGGGAGGAGCGTGGTCGGGGCCCAGGAGCGTGGTCGGGGTCCAGAAGCGAGGTCAGGAGTAGGAGCGAGGACTGGTTCCCAGGAGCGGGGTCGGGGCCCAGGAGCGGGGTTGGGGCCCAGGAGCGGGGTCAGGGCCCAGGAGCGGGGTCGGGGCCCAGGAGCGAGGTCGGGGCACAGGAGTGACGTCGGGAGGAGTGGGGTCAGGGCCCAGGAGCAGGGTCAAGGCCCAGGAGCGAGGTCGGGAGGAGGAGAGAGGTCAGGTTCCCAGGAGCAGGGTCGGGGCCAGGAGCGAGGTCGGGAGGAGCGTGGTCGGGGCCCAGGAGCGTGGTCGGGGTCCAGAAGCGAGGTCAGGAGTAGGAGCGAGGACTGGTTCCCAGGAGCGGGGTCGGGGCCCAGGAGCGTGGTCGGGGCCCAGGAGCGAGGTCAGGGCCCAGGAGCGGGGTCGGGTCCCAGGAGCGGGGTCGGGGCCCAGGAGCGGGGTCGGGGCCCAGGAGCGAGGTCAAGGCCCAGGAGCGGGGTCAGGGCCCAGGAGCGTGGTCGGGGCTCAGGAGCGAGGTCAGGGCCCAGGAGTGGGGTCGGGGCCCAGGAGCGGGGTCGGGGCCCAGGAGCGGGGTCAGGGCCCAGGAGCGGGGTCGGGGCCCAGGAGCGAGGTCAGGGCCCAGGAGCGAGGTCGGGGCACAGGAGTGACGTCGGGAGGAGTGGGGTCAGGGCCCAGGAGCAGGGTCGAGGCCCAGGAGCGGGGTCGGGGCCCAGGAGCGAGGTCAGGGCCCAGGAGCGGGGTCGGGGCCCAGGAGCGGGTTCAGGGCCAAGGAGCGGGGTCGGGGCCCAGGAGCGTGGTCGGGGCTCAGGAGCGAGGTCAGGGCCCAGGAGCGAGGTCGGGGCACAGGAGTGACGTCGGGAGGAGTGGGGTCAGGGCCCAGGAGCAGGGTCAAGGCCCAGGAGCGAGGTCGGGAGGAGGAGAGAGGTCAGGTTCCCAGGAGCAGGGTCGGGGCCAGGAGCGAGGTCGGGAGGAGCGTGGTCGGGGCCCAGGAGCGTGGTCGGGGTCCAGAAGCGAGGTCAGGAGTAGGAGCGAGGACTGGTTCCCAGGAGCGGGGTCGGGGCCCAGGAGCGGGGTCGGGGCCCAGGAGCGGGGTCGGGAGGAGTGGGGACGGGGCCCAGGAGCGTGGTCGGGGCCCAGAAGCGAGGTCAGGAGGAGGAGCGAGGACTGGTTCCCAGGAGCGGGGTCGGGGCCCAGAAGCGGGGTCGGGGCCCCGGAGCGGGGTCAGGGCCCAGGAGCGAGGTCAGGGCCCAGGAGCGAGGTCGGGGCTCAGGAGCGAGGTCGGGGCCCAGGAGCGAGGTCAGGGCTCAGGAGCGAGGTCAGGGCCCAGAGCGAGGTCAGGGCTCAGGAGCGAGGTCAGGGCTCAGGAGCGAGGTCAGGGCTCAGGAGCGGGGTCAGGGCCCAGGAGCGTGGTCGGGGCTCAGGAGCGAGGTCAGGGCCCAGGAGTGGGGTCGGGGCCCAGGAGCGGGGTCGGGGCCCAGGAGCGGGGTCAGGGCCCAGGAGCGGGGTCGGGGCCCAGGAGCGAGGTCAGGGCCCAGGAGCGAGGTCGGGGCACAGGAGTGACGTCGGGAGGAGTGGGGTCAGGGCCCAGGAGCAGGGTCGAGGCCCAGGAGCGGGGTCGGGGCCCAGGAGCGAGGTCAGGGCCCAGGAGCGGGGTCGGGGCCCAGGAGCGGGTTCAGGGCCAAGGAGCGGGGTCGGGGCCCAGGAGCGTGGTCGGGGCTCAGGAGCGAGGTCAGGGCCCAGGAGCGAGGTCGGGGCACAGGAGTGACGTCGGGAGGAGTGGGGTCAGGGCCCAGGAGCAGGGTCAAGGCCCAGGAGCGAGGTCGGGAGGAGGAGAGAGGTCAGGTTCCCAGGAGCAGGGTCGGGGCCAGGAGCGAGGTCGGGAGGAGCGTGGTCGGGGCCCAGGAGCGTGGTCGGGGTCCAGAAGCGAGGTCAGGAGTAGGAGCGAGGACTGGTTCCCAGGAGCGGGGTCGGGGCCCAGGAGCGGGGTCGGGGCCCAGGAGCGGGGTCGGGAGGAGTGGGGACGGGGCCCAGGAGCGTGGTCGGGGCCCAGAAGCGAGGTCAGGAGGAGGAGCGAGGACTGGTTCCCAGGAGCGGGGTCGGGGCCCAGAAGCGGGGTCGGGGCCCCGGAGCGGGGTCAGGGCCCAGGAGCGAGGTCAGGGCCCAGGAGCGAGGTCGGGGCTCAGGAGCGAGGTCGGGGCCCAGGAGCGAGGTCAGGGCTCAGGAGCGAGGTCAGGGCCCAGAGCGAGGTCAGGGCTCAGGAGCGAGGTCAGGGCTCAGGAGCGAGGTCAGGGCTCAGGAGCGAGGTCGGGGCTCAGGAGCGAGGTCGGGGCTCAGGAGCGAGGTCAGGGCTCAGGAGCGAGGTCAGGGCTCAGGAGCGAGGTCAGGGCCCAGGAGCGGGGTCGGGGCCTAGGAGCGAGGTCGGGAGGCGTGGGGTCAGAGCCCAGGAGCGAGGTCGGGGCCCAGGAGCGGGGTTGGGGCCCAGGAGCGGGGTCGGGGCCCAGGAGCGAGGTCGGGGCCCAGGAGCGAGGTCGGGAGGAGGAGAGAGGTCGGGTACCCAGGAGCAGGGTCGGGGCCAAGGAGCGGGGTCGGGAGGAGTGGGGTCGGGGCCCAGGAGCAGGGTCGGGGCCCAGGAGCGAGGTCGGGGCCCAGGAGCGAGGTCGGGGCCCAGGAGCGAGCTCGGGGCCCAGAAGTGGGGTCGGGAGGAGTGGGGTCAGAGCCCAGGAGCGGGGTCGGGGCCCAGGAGCGAGGTCGGGGCGCAGGAGCGAGGTCAGGAGGAAGAGCGAGGACGGGTTCCCAGGAGCAGGGTCGGGGCCAAGGAGCGAGGTCGGGGCCCAGAAGTGGGGTCGGGAGGAGTGGGGTCAGAGCCCAGGAGCGGGGTCGGGGCCCAGGAGCGAGGTCGGGAGGAAGAGCGAGGACGGGTTCCCAGGAGCAGGGTCGGGGCCAAGGAGCGAGGTCGGGAGGAGTGGGGTCAGGGCCCAGGAGCGAGGTCGGGGCCCAGGAGCGGGGTCGGGGCCCAGGAATGGCAGCTTGGACCAACAGTGAGGTGGTGAGGCCTACACTGCGTCCTATCAAACCCGAGGAGAGAGGACCTGCGGGAAGGAGGGAGGAGGACAGTAGGAATATGTCTGTGTGTGCATACTAGGCTCATGCAGGGTCTTGGACCCCCTTGTCACTGGACCAAGATCTTGCTCTGCTAAGCCCGTGTGGTGGCTGGTGTGCAACGGCCACCTACATTAAAAGAACTCATGCACAGGCATTTTCCACCCTTTAAAATGAAGTTTGGGACCTGGAACGTCAGGACCCTCATGGACAACCCCAACAGCGACAGACCGGAACTCCGCACCACCATCGTTGCCCGGGATCTTAGGCACTTCGATGTAGACATTGCCGCCCTAAGCGAGACCCGGCGGGCAGGGGAAGGCCAGCTCAAAGAACAAGGTGGAGGTTACTGTAGTGTATGGAGAAAGAGTCAGACTGAACACTGTGAGCTCAAAGTAAAGTGTGACCGTAGTCTTTTATTGCAGGTCTCCAGAGTGCCTCTCCAACCTGTGAAGCCTCCTTAAATACCTGTGCTCTCAAGGGATTTATGGGATCCCTTGGGACGCCAGGGGATGAGCCCTCTGGTGGCTGTACAGAGTAAATACAAGTCCACATATATAACAGTTACACCTTCTTCTGGATAGAGAAACCAGAAGATTGCTGCCTCCATGGGGTTGGCTTTGCCGTAAAAAATGAACTAGTGGGCCACCTCAGAGGGATAAACGAACGCCTCATGACCCTTCGGCTCACCCTAGCCCGGAACCAATGCGCTGCGGTCATCAGCGCGTGCACCCCAACACTGGACGCTACAGACGAGACCAAAGAGGGTTTCTACTCCACCCTCCAACAATCCCTGTCCCGCGTCCTAACGGACGACAAATTAATCCTCCTCGGCGACTTCAACGCCAGGGCTGGCAAGGACACAGCCCTCTGGGGAGGTGTGATCGGCAGAGAGGGGGTCGGGAAAACCAACTCCAGCGGTATCCTGCTCCTGACGAAATGCTTAGAACATGACCTTGTCATCACCGACACCTTGTTCCGTCAGAGGGACAAGTATAAGGCTTCGTGGCAACACCCTCGCTGCGAACACTGGCACCGGTTCGACTACGTCATTGTGGAGCAAGGGACCACAAGGAGATGCGCATCACCCGCGCCATGACAGGAGCTGACGACTGCTGCATGGATCATCACCTAATCCTCTCTGTCATTAACATCAATGTAGCCCCAAATCAGCGGCAACAACAGAAACAATGCCGCAGGAAAAGCAACGCTGGAGCACTCAGAGACCCAGCTAAAGCCCTATTCAGACAGCGTCTCTCAACCAACCTGATGATTCCCAGTGACCCCGAGGCGCAGAGTACCCGCAGCGCCTGGTCTGCCCTCCAGGCCTCCATAATCAGCACCTGTGAAGAGACGCTCGGTCACTCGACCAGGAAACACCAAGACCGGTTCGACGAGAACGACCAGGAGATCCAAGAGCTAATGAGCCGCAAACGCAAGGCATTCTTGAACTGGAAACAGCAACACAACTCGAGAGCAAGGAAGCAGCTCTACAGACAACTGAAGGCTGAGGTCCAACAAAAAACCCGCGACCTAAAGAACAGATGATGGGTGGAGAAAGTGCAGGAGATCCAGCAACTAGCCGACAACCACGACGTGCGAGGATTCTTTAGCGCTGTCAGGATCACCTACAGCCCAAACTCCCAAGGCCCTACCCCACTGTGGGCCAAGAACGGGGAGACACTCATCAAGGACAGCGAGGCAGTCAGTGCCCGCTGGAAGGAGCACTTCGAAGATCTCCTTCACTGGGACTCTGTCTTCGACGTGAGTGTCCTCGACTCTACCCACAGCATGCTACCCACCACCACCTCAGCACAACCCCAGCCCATGAGGTTTAAAAGGCCATCCGACAACTGAGGAACAACAAGGCCTCAGGAGCAGATGGAATCGCCGCCGATGCACTAAAGCACGGTGGAGAAACACGATCGGCGCAAATCCATGAACTCATTTCTGTTATTTGGAAGGAGGAGAGCATGCTGGGGGATCTCAGAGACTCGAGGAACCACCTAAGAAGGACATGATCTTCACCGCTCGTCACATTCAAGAGAAATGCAGGGAGCAGCATCAGCCTCTGTACATGGCTTTCTCTGACCTCACAAAGGCCTTCGACTCTGTCAACCGGGAGGGATGATGGAGTGTCCTTCTCAAATTCGGCTGCCCTCAAAATTCGTCACGATCCTCCGCCTGCTCCACGACGACATGCAAGCCGCGATCCTGACCAATGGATCCACCACAAACCCAATCCACGTGCGGACCGGGGTGAAGCAGGGCTGTGTCAGCTCACCAATGTTCTTCTCGATCTTCCTCGCTGCAATGCTCCATTTCACCCTCAGCAAGCTCCCCGCTGGAGTGGGGCTAATCTATAGAACAAACGGGAAATTGTTCAACCTCCGCCACCTCCAGTCCAGATCCAAGGTCGTCCCATCCTCCGTCATTGAATGACAGTGCACAGACGATGCTTACGTCTGCGTACACACGGAGGCCGAACTCCAAGCCATTGTCAACACCTTCACCGAGGCGTTCGAGAGCATGGGCCTTACACTAAACATCCATAAGACAAAGATCCTCTACCAACCTGACTCCGTCACACAGCACTGCCCCCCGATTATCAAGATCCATGATGAGGCTTTGGACAGCATGGACCACTTTCCACACCTCGGGAGCCTACTGTCAACAAGGGCAGTCACCTGAGGAAGAGAGTGTTTGAAGACCAGGACCTCAAACCCGGCACCAAACTCATGGTCTACAGGGCAGTAGTGATACCTGCCCTCCTATATGGCTCAGAGACATGGACTATGTACAGCAGGCACCTCAAAACGCTAGAGAAGTACCACCAACGCTGCCTCCGCAAGATCCTGCAAATCCATTGGCAGGATAGACACATCAACGTCAGTGTTCTCGCTCAGGCCAACATCCCCAGCATCGAGGCATTGACCACGCTCGATCAGCTCTGCTGGATGGGTCACATTGTCCACATGCCCGACACAAGACTACCGAAACAAGTGCTCTACTCAGAACTCCGACACGGCAAGCGAGACCCAGGTGGGCAGAGGAAACGCTTCAAGGACACCCTCAAAGCCTCCTTGATAAAGAGCAACATCCTCACCGACACCTGGGAGTCCCTGGCCCAAGACCGATCAAAGTGGAAGAGAAGCATCTGGGAAGGCGCAGAACTCCTCGAGTCTCTTCGCCGGGAGCACGCGGAAGCTAAGCACAAACAGCGGAAGGAGTTCACGGCAACCCAATCCACCCATCTCGTCAACCACCGCCTGCCCCACTTGTAACAGAGACTGTAGATCTCGCATTGGACTTTTCAGTCACCTGAGATCTCATGGAAGTAAGTCATCCTCGACTCCGAGAGGCTGCCTAAAAAAGACAAGAGGTTCATAGGTGTCAGGCATTTAATAGCAGAGGTTGAATGGGCATCTGACAGTTCCAGGTATTGCTCCCGTCCCACACCTGAGGGTATCTTTGTGTTTGCAGAATCCATGTATGCTCCCATATAACCCAGTGCACTGATTCCAACAATCCCTGTTGGCCTGGCATGTCCATTAAGACAGATCCTTAACCCAAACATTTATATAATGTGAGTGTAACATATCAGCCAGTGTAGGCTGTCCAGTAAAGTTCATTACAGGATTGTTTAGCCCCGTACTGAAGCCAAGAGTCCCAGGTTGTGAGGTATGCCTGATGTTGGCTAACCATTCTGTACCAAGTGACCGGGTTTCCCCCAATTCTAACAGTTCCCTGATCTGTGGCCAGCTGACTCTCCCTCCCCTCTATCCTTATCCAGATTGGGCTGTGGTCCTTCTACTGCTATTGCCCCTCTGCCCTTTCCCTGCACCAGTGGCAGTTCCGGGGCGGATAATTCCCGTCCACCTACAACCGTTCCCAGAACTGCCTGTCCTCTGCAGAGGTGCCAAACATGGCCATGGTAAAGGTCCGTGACTGGGGGTTGCTGGCAGTACCTGTGCTACCTGGCTTTCTGTGTTATTCTATTTCATTCTCAAATTGCACACGTATGGGGGTGACTCATCCTCAGCCTGATAATGAGCGGCCTCATACTCCATACTCCTGATAAAGTGCAACATGCCCACCGACACCTGGGAGTCCCTGGCCAAAGACCACCCCAAGTGGAGGAAGTGCATCCGGGAGGGCGCTGAGCACCTTGAATCTCATCGCCGAGAGCATGCAGAGAACAAGCGCAGGCAGCGAAAAAGCGTGCGGCAAACCAGGCTCCCCACCCTCCCTTTCCCTTAACGACTGTCTGTCCCATCTATGACGGGGACTGTGGTTCTCATATTGGACTGTTCAGTCACCTAAGAACTCATTTTAAGAGTGGAAAAAAGCCTTCCTCGATTCCGAGGGACTGTCTATGATGATAATGACTCCAGGCAGTCCCATTCCATGTCTAGCCAGGTCAGCCAACGTTCTGCCACAGGTAGTCAGTCCTCCAGTTTTCCTTATTGTGATAGATTCACAGACCACAAGCACACACAGCTTCCAAAAATCGATGCAGCGTCAGAAGTCTCTGGAACTTCCTGCTTCTTGTAAGCTGCCTGTTTATTCCCTTTAGTTGCAGTAACACAATACGTCCACAGGGTGGAGTTACAGATATTACATTTCTCCCTCCTTAATGAAGACGTTATTATAACAATAATCATCATACATAACTTGTGTTGTATATGTAAACTTTACTAGTGTTAAGACTTGCCACGAGGGGACGCATCTGTTGGGGACCCAAGGGTCACCTGCACACCCCGGGCTACCATGCTGCTTCCTCACTCTGGAGTTACATTAAAGAGACCAAGGTCACAACAGTTTGAGCTTACAGTATACAGTCTTGTGTAGTTATTCTGAACATAACAATTGGCGACAAGTAACAGATCACGAACTTTCACACGGTCATGGCTGCCATTGGTATTCTTGAGAGATTTGTTGAGGGTGATGATTGGGAAACTTTCATTGATCATCTTGACCAGTACTTTGTGGCCAACGAGCTGGATATGGAAGATACTGCGGTCAAGCACAGAGTGATTCTCCTCATCGTTTGTGGGTCCACAATATATGGGCTCATCAAAAATCTGCTAGCACCGATGAAACCAACGGACACAACATATGCAGAGTTGTGCATATTGTTTCGGGAACACCTCAAGCCGAAGGAGAGCACCTTAATGGCCAGGTATCGCTTTTACACGCACCATCGCTCCGAGGGCCAGAACGTGGCGAGCTATGTCGCCGACCTAAGACACCTTGCGGGACCGTGCGAATTTGCTGGATTTTTGGGGGAAATGTTGTGGGACTTTTTCGTGCTTGTAATCGGCCACGAGGTCATTCTTCGCAAACTGCTGTCTGCCGAATCTCTAGATCTGAGCGAGGCCATCACGATAGTCCAGGCTTTCCTGTCCACAAACGATAACATTAAACAGATATCTTTGCAGCATCGAAGCTCACCGGCAAGTACTGTGCATAAAATAACGCCTTCAGCAGGCAGAACTGTACATGGGTCTCCAACAGATCCGCCCCCTCGTGAGAAGTCTGACACACTAGTAAAGTTTACATATACAACACAAGCCTTCAGAGGCCAGACCTAGGATGACTCAGAGTCCGCTGTGGGGCGTGATTGCGAAGCCATTAACACCATATTGGCACTGCAGGGGCAATCATCGAGCCCATCAATGTCGATTCAAGCACTATGTGTGCAAAAGCTGTGGAACAATGGGGCATCTCCAGTGAATGTGCAGACATGCTGCGACTCACCACATGGCAGAGTCGGCAGAAAATGACTGATCCAGCGTGGATTACGCTGAACGAGTAAGAGAGGCAACTCAACCCGAGGCTGAAGAGGAAGTGTATGGGGTACACACCTTCACCACCAAAAGCCTTCTGATAATGTTGAAGGTCAAATTAAACGGCATTCCAGTTTCCATGGAATTGGACACGGGGGCAAGTCAGTTAATTATGAGCCAGAAGGCTTTTGAGAAACTGTGGGGCAACAAGGCACAAAGGCCAAAACTAAGTCCGATTCACACAAAGCTGCGCACTTACACCAAAGAGCTCATACCAGTCATTGGCAGTGCGGCAGTGAAGGTATCGTATGATGGAGCTGTGCATGATTTACCACTATGGATTGTACCAGGCGATGGCCCAACTCTGTTCGGCAGAAGCTGGCTAGGAAAGATCCGATGGAACTGGGACGACATCAAAGCACTGTCTTCGGTGGATGACGCCTCATGCGCCCAAGTGCTAAACAAATTCCTGTCGTTATTTGAGCCAGGCAGCAGCAACTTCACAGGTGCCAAAGTGCAGATCCATCTAGTCCCTGGTGCATAGTCCGTTCATCACAAGGCCCAAGTGGTTCCATATATGATGCGAGAGAAAGTCGAGATCAAGTTGGACAGACTTCAACGAATCATATCGCCAGTCGAGTTCAACGAGTGGGCCAGTCCAATTATTCCAGTGTTGAAAAGCGATGGGATGGTAAGAATCTGCGGGGGCTACAAGGTGACGATCAACCGAGTCTCGTTACAGGACTGGTACCCACTACCCAAAGTGGATGACCTGTTCGCCAAGCTGGATCTAACCTCTGCTTACATGACACAGGAGCTGGCTGAACCTTCGAAAAAATTGCCGTGCATCAGCACGCACAAAGGACTGTTCATATACCACAGATGTCCCTTTGGGATTCGCATGGTTGCGGCCATCTTCCAGAGGAACATGGAGAGTCTGCTGAAATTGGTTCCGCACACCGTGGAGTTTCAAGACGACATCCTGATCATGGGTCTTGACACCACCGAACACTTGCACAACCTGAAAGAGATTCTAAAGCGACTGGACAGAGTGGGACTCAGGCTGAAATGCTCCAAGTGTGTTTTCCTGGCACCAGAATTGTTGGGAAGAAAGATTGCGGCGGACGGCATCAGACCCATGGACTCCAAGACGGAGGCCATCAAGACCACAGAATGTGACGGAGCTGCGTTCGTTCCTGGGACTCCTCAACTATTTTGGTAACTTTCTACCCGGGTTGAGCACTTTGCTAGAACCTTTGCATTTATTGCTATGCAAGGGTGATGACTGGGTTTGGGGTAGATCTCAAGAGACAGCCTTTAATAAGGCCAGAAACCTGCTATGTTCTAACAAGTTAATTGTATTGTATGACCCGTGTAAACGTTTAGTACTAGCTTGTGATGCATCTTCGTACGGGGTCGGTTGTGTGTTACAGCAAGCCAATGTATCGGGCAAACTGCAACCGGTTGCATATGCATCCAGAAGTTTATCTAAGGCTGAAAGAGCCTGCAGTATGGCTGAGAAAGAAGCATTAGCATGTGTACACGGTGTTAAGAAAATGCACCAATACTTATTTGGGCTCCGGTTCGAGCTCGAAACCGACCACAAACTGCTCATTTCGCTGTTCTCAGAAAGCAAAGGTATTAACACCAATGCTTTGTAGTGCATCCAAAGATGGGCACTAACATTGTCCGCTTATAACTATGTAATCCGCCACAGACCAGGCACTGAGAACTGTCTGATGCACTCAGTCGGCTACCATTGCCCACCACCGGGATGGGAATGGCGCAACCTGCAGACTTGTTTTTGAGAGCGAGGGGTCACCCGTCACGGCTTGCCAGATCAGGACCTGGACTAGCCAGGACCCTGGGCTATCACTAGTAAAAAATTGCATCCTTAATGGGAGCTGGTCGGCTGTTCCTGGGGAAATGCAAGACGAAATTAAGCCGTTTTACCGATGCAAGGATGAAATGTCCATCCAATTGGATTGTCTCCAATGGGGGAATCGTGTGGTTTTTGCAAAAAAAAGGCAGGGAAACATTTATACGCGACCTACACAATACCCACCCAGGCTATAGCCAGGTCACACGTTTGCTGGCCCGGTATTGACTGGGAATTGGAGTCATGCATACACCAATGTAACACTTGCTCACAGTTGAGCAATGCACCAAGGGAGGCCCATTGAGTTTGTGGTCATGGCCCTCCAAACCGTGGTCCATGGTCCATGTAGATTTCGCTGGCCCCTTTCTAGGCAAGAAGAACCTAGTAGCAGTGGACGCTTACTTTAAATGGATTGAATGTATGGTAATGTCATCATGTACGTCCACTGCCACCATTGAAAGCCTCTGGGCCATGGTCGCCACCCATGGTTTGCCCGATGCCCTTGTTAGTGACAATGGACCATGTTTCACCAGCTCGGAATTCAACGGGTTCATGACCCACAATGGCATCAAGCATGTCAGGTCTGCCCTGTTTAAGCCCGCATCCAATGGTCAAGCGGAACGGGCAGTCCAAACTATCAAGCAGAGCCTGAAACGCGTGACAGACGGTTCCCTGCAGACCCGGTTATCTCGGGTTCTGCTCAGCTACCGCACGCGACCCCACTCACTTACCGGGGTTCCCCTGGCAGAATTGTTAATGAAGAGAGCACTCAAAACCAGGCTCTCCTTAGTCCACCCGGATCTCAGTGATCATGTAGAAACCCGGCGTCACCGGCATAACGTGTACCACGATCGCGCAGCTGTATCACGTGACATTGAGGTTAATGACTCTGTGTTTGTTCTTAATTATGGTCATGGTCCCAAATGGGTTGCTGGCACTGTTTTAGCCAAGGAGGGGAATAGAGTGTTTGTTGTCAAACTTTTGAACAGACAAACGTGCAGAAAGCATTTGGATCAGACCAAACTGTGATTCACTGACAACCAAGAACAGTTTGAAGAGGACATTACCATCATTGATCCACCAACACACACCACACCCACCAACACGCGTCAACCACGAGGATGAACCCACCATGCCCGACAGTCCGATCAGACCAGCCGCACTGCAGTGCATCAACGATCCAACCAACTCACCCAGGCCAAGACTTCAACTCAGGCGATCGACCCGGGAACGCAGAGCCCCGGATCGCCTCAACTTGTAAACAACTTGTATCTAAGACTTTGGCGGTGGGGGGGGGGGGGGGGAATGATGTTATGTATGTAAACATTACCAATGTATAAGACTTGCAACGAGGGGGCACACCCGTGGGAGACCCAAGGGTCACCTGCACACCCTGGGCAAGCAGGTATTAAAGGTTGTCTGCCAGGCTGTCTCCTCACTTTGGAGTTACATTAAAGAGACCAAGGTCACAGCAGTTTGAGCTTACAATATACAGTCTTGTGGAGTTATTCTGAATGTAGCAACTTGCATGTTTATACATAACAAAGGATATGGACTTATTTTGCCATATTTATAAATTTAGCTTAACCGCTTGTTTTCTGTTTCAAAGAGGATACCTTCACTCTCAAACAGAACCTTCCAAATATGATGTCGAACTTACACTCATTCGAGGCTCATCCTGAGGAACTTTTTCCTCCAAGGGATTTCCTTGATTTTCATTTGAACTCACTATAACCTCAGACTATTTGTTTCCCTGACTCGGACTACATTCTGATTTTCTCTTGGATTTGTTTCCAGTACATTGAATGTAGGATACGCTACTGGTGTATCAAAACTATCTGATGAGTCAGAAATAATTGAATCATTCCCATCTTCAACTCCTTCCATGTCTGTAGGTAAAATATGATCAATGTGAACAAACCTAAACTGTCCATTATCAAACACATATCTTCATTACTCTTCCTGGTAACCACTTTAACCATTTATGGTGATGGTTCTTCACTCTCACCTTCTGATTTAATTTCACACTTCTCTCTTTTACTCTTTCTCTATCATGATTCTCTTTCTGTCGTAATTGTGTCTCTCCTACGGACTGTGCCAAGTTTGGTTTTAACAACGAGAATCTGATTCATGGCTGTCGTTTAAGAACTCTGCTGGTGTTCTACCAGTAGTTGTATGAGGAGTATTATGATACATAATTAGAAAATGAGCCAATTTGTGATCCAATGACAACTGTTGTTTCTTTGGATTTGGATCTAACATTAGTTTTATGAGGGCACGTTTTACAATTTGTACAGTGCGCTCTGCTGCACCATTCGAAGCAGGGTTGTACGGTGGAACCTTGGTATGTTCCACACCATTTTTGCTCATGAACTGTGCAAATTCTTCTGAATGAAATTGTGGTCCATTATCAGAAACAATTTCTTCTGGGAGGCCAAATGAAGAAAATAAACTCCGCAAAATGTCTAACGTTTTACTTGTTGTTATTTTCCACATTGAAAACACCTCAACCCACTTTGAATGGTTATCAATCACAATGAACAATTGTTGTCCTTCTAGCTCAGGAAAATCAATATGTAGCCTTTGCCACACCCTGAGAGGTCATTCCCATGGTTGTAATGGTACTGATGGTGGTTGCTTACTTACCGATTGACATGTCATACACTGACTCACGATGTACTCTATATCTTTATCAAGACCTGGCCACCATAAATAACTGCGTACAAAACTCTTGGTCAAGCACATTCCCAGGTGCTGGTCATGGAGGTCTCCTAATAATTTGAACCTGAATTTATTTGGTATAACCACTCTTGCACCCCACATGATACAATCTTTATCGACTGATAATTCATTCCTACGAATGAAGAATGGATGTGTATCTTTGTCTGTTACCTGGTTTGGCCATCCATTTGCAATATAATCATATGATCACGTTTGGGTCACGTTTGGTTGCTCTACCAATCTCTTCAGCTGTGACTGGCAGTTCATCAATGTATGAAAAATAGAACACTTCTTCCCTATCGGGTGTAACTTGTGATGGGGAAGGCAATCTAGACATTGCATCAGCATTATTGTGATCAGCTGATCATCTGTATCCAATATCATATGTATATGCTGACAAAATCAAAGCCCATCTCTGCATTCGGGCTGCAGCTAATGTTGGAACTGGGGACTTTGGATGGAGGATTGCTGTCAGGGGCTTATGGTCTGTAATGATGATAAACTTACAACCATACAAGTATTTGTGAAACTTCTTGACCACAAAAATTAATGCCAAAACTTTCCTTTCAATTTGCACATAATTACTTTCACTGGCACTGAGAGTGCGTGAAGCAAAAGCAATTGGTCTCTCCTCCTCACTACTTGATACATGAGAGATTACTGCCCAAACTCTATACGGAGAGGCATCACATGCCAGCTTAATCACCTTAGATATGTCATAGTGAACTAACATGGTGTTCTCTACCAATTTGCTTTTACACTCCTTGAATGCTGTATCGCATTCTTTTGACCACTTCCAATGGACCTGTTTTTTCAAAAGTTCATTCAGTGGATGTAATACTGTAGCCAAATTTGGTAGGAACTTCCCATAATAGTTCAAAAGTCCCAAGAATGATTGAAGTTCAGTGACAATCCTGGGAGTGGGTGCATTTCTGATCGCATCCAGCTTTCCCATGGTTGGATGTAAACCATCTTTATCTTCTCTGTACCCTAAGTATTCCACTGAGTTTTAAAATAACTCACACTTACGAGCAGACACTCGTACTCTGTGCTTCTCTAGCCGTTTGAGGACTTCATTCAATATGTTATTATGAATTTGCCTATTTGGTGCTGAAATTAGTATGTCATCCAAATAACATACTATCCCTTCAATACCTTGCAAAATCTGGTTCATCACCCCTTGGAATATGGCAGGGGCGGAAGACACTCCAAACGGTAGCCTATTAAATTGATATTGGCTTAGATGAGTATTTAGAGTCAAGCATGACTTGGACTCCTCATCTAGTTCAAGTTGTAAGTAGGCATTCGTAAGATCCAGTTTTGAGAAGATCTGACCACCTGTCAGTGTTGTGACCAAATCTTCTATATTTGGCAATGTATTGGGGACATTACCCTCTAGAACCTGGTTTATGGTTACTTTATAATCAGCACACAATCTTACTTTACCATCGGACTTAGGTACAACAACAATGGGTGTAGCCCAATTACATAGATCTATCTTACAAATAATGTTCTCTAGTCTTTTGAGTTCTTGCTCAACTTTCTCCTTGAGTGCATATGGTACGGAACGTGGCTTGTAATAAACCGATCTAGCGTCCTTCTGTACCCTGACACTCGCCTTGAAGCCTTGGATCGGACTGCCCATTTTGCAGAACATCTTCGGATAACTCTTGATAACATCATCCATTGATGCAAACCTTGTTTCAACACGAAAAATGTTACTCCAATCCAACTTCAGTGATCTCAACCATTTTCTTCCTAGTAAGGCAGACTTGTCTCCTTTCACTACTATTAGAGGCAAGTTCTGAAATTGATCCTTGTATTTCACCGGTACGGTGATACGACCTACCACAGGAATTTTCTCTCCCGAGTAACCTCGCAGCTCCATCTTGGATTTCTCCAATGGGAAATCACGCAATTTGTCGCGGTATAGTGACTCTGGTACTACACTCACGGATGCACCCGTGTAGGTTTCCATTGGTATCTTGAATCCCGCAACATCTATGTGGATTTTGATACTTTTCGAATCGCTGTCCATTAACCACGTGCTCCTGATGACGTGTAACTCTAACATCTCCATGTCCTGTTGTTGTTCTTCGATGCTATGTAATCTCTAGGGATTTCTACTCATAGCTTTAAAAGCTGGTTTATCCTTCAGTCGGCATGCCTTTGCAAGATGCCCAGTCTTTCTGCAGATGAAACACTCTGCCTTTACATATGGACAACTTTGAGCAATGTGTTGTCCCAGGCACTGATGGCATGACTTCAATGCTCTGTTAGAATTTCCAGTTTCTGAGACTTGAGGCCCCCACCGCCTTTTACTTTGAACCTGCAGGCGATTCATCTCGGTTGTCTGATGACTGTAATTATTATGAAATTCTCGGGAATATTGGTCGGCCATGCCCATCGACCTCGCTGTCTGACAAGCGATATCAAAAGTCAAGTCAGGCGTTGTCAATAACTTTCTTCTGATCACATCATTTTTCATCCCATAAACAAAACGGTCATGCAATGCTCGGTTTTGAAAGTTTCTAAAATTACAGTGAATAGATAGCTTTTTTAATGTTACAATGTACTCACTGATATTTTCATCAATCTTTTGATTTTGTATACCGAAATGATAGCTTTCTAACAGTACCGGGTTGTAGTGCTGCTCCAGCTTCATTAAAATCTCTTTAAGTGTTGTGTCCTTTGGCTCGTCAGACACAAGCAGATTTATCAGGGTTTCATACAACTTAGGACCCGCTTCCATTCCAACACCACACGGTTCTGCTCAGCATTGTCTGGAACTTAGATTATGTTATTTGCAGTGAAATACATTTCTAGCCGATCCACATACGCTTTGAACCTATCCCAGTCGCGTTTATATTCACCTAAATGACCCATCACTCCTGTGGGTGCAGCCATTTTGACTTGCCGTTTAAACTAGTGTTCTTGTTTTTTACTTCGGATTTTGTAGCTGTTTCCAAAGACAGAGAAGCTTCCAACGTCTCTCTGTCGGCTGGCTGAATCCTTCACCAACAAAATTTCAGCTTTAAATCATCCGAGAAATCCCATCTCGTCGCCAAATGTGATATATTCACAGACCACAAGCTCACACAGCTTCCTAAAATGGATGCAGCTTCACAAGTCTCTGGAACTTTGAAGAAGGCAAATGGCATGTTGGCATTCATAACGAGAGGATTTGAGTATAGGAGCAGGGAGGTCTTACTGCAGTTGTACAGGGCCTTGGTGAAACATAGAAAATAGGTGCAGGAGTAGGCCATTCGGCCCTTCGAGCCTGCACTGCCATTCAATAAGATCATGGCTGATCATTCCCTCAGTATCCCTTTCCTGCTTTCTCTCCATCCCCTTGATCCCCTTAGCAGTAAGGGCCATATCTAACTCCCTCTTGAATATATCCAATGAACTGGCATCAACAACTCTCTGTGGCAGGAAATTCCACAGGTTAACAACTCTCTGAGCGAAGAAGTTTCTCCTCACCTCAGTCCTAAATGGCCTACCCCTTATCCTAAGACTATGTCCCCTGGTTCTGGACTTCCCCAATATCGGAAATATTCTTCCCGCATCTAGCCTGTCCAGTCCCGTCAGAATCTTATACGTTTCTATGAGATCTCCTCTCATCCTTTTAAACTCCAGTGAATAAAGGACCAGTTGATCCAGTCTCTCCTCATATGACAGTCCAGTCATCCCTGGAATTAGTCTGGTGAACCTTCGCTGCACTCGCTCAATAGCAAGAACATCATTCCTCAGATTAGGAGACCAAAACTGAACACAATATTCCAGGTGGGGCCTCACTAAGGCCCTGTACAACTGCAGTAAGACCTCCCTGCTCCTATACTCAAATCCCCTAGCTATGAAGGCCAACATACCATTTGCCTTCTTCACCGCCTGCTGTACCTGCATGCCCACTTTCAATGACTGATGTACCATGACACCCAGGTCTCGTTGCACCTCCTCTTTTCCTAATCTGCCGCCATTCAGATAATATTCTGCTTTCGTGTTTTTGCCCCCAAAATGGATAACCTCACATTTATCCACATTATACTGCATCTGCCATGCATTTGCCCACTCTCCTAACCTGTCCAAGTCACCCTGCAGCCTCTTAGCGTCCTCCTGACAGCTCACACCGACAGACAGTTTAGTGTCATCTGCAAACTTGGATATATTAAACTCAATTCCTTCATCCAAATTGTTAATGTATATTATAAAGAGCTGGGGTCCCAGCACTGAGCCCTGCGGCACTCCACTAGTCACTGCTTTCCAAATGCGCTGCTATTTCATCCTTAATGATTGATTCCAACATTTTCCCCACTACTGATGTCAGGCTAACCGGTCTATAATTACCCGTTTTCTCTCTCCCTCCTTTTTAAAAAAGTGGTGTTACATTAGCTACCCTCCAGTCCATAGGAACTGATCCAGAGTCGATAGACTGTTGGAAAATGATCACCAATGCATCCACTATTTCGAGGGCCACTTCCTTAAGTACTCTGGGATGCAGACTATCAGGCCCCAGGGATTTATCGGCTTTCAATCCCATTCTTCCCTAACACAATTTCCCACCTAATAAGGACATCCTTCAGTTCCTCCTTCTCACTAGACCCACTGCCCCCTAGTACATTTGGAAGGTTATTTGTGTCTTCCTTTGTGAAGACAGAACCGAAGTATTTGTTCAATTGGTCTGCCATTTCTTTGTTCCCCATTATAAATTTACCTGAATCCAACTGCAAGGGACCTACATTTATCTTCACTAATCTTATTCTCTTCACATATTTATAGAAGCTTTTGCAGTCAGTTTTTATGTTCCCTGCAAGCTTCCTCTCGTACTCTATTTTCCCCCTCTTAATTAAACCCTTAGTCCTCCTCTGTTGAATTCTAAATTTCTCTCAGTCCTCAGGTTTGCTGCTTTTTCTGGCCAATTTATATGCCTCTTCCTTGGTTTTAACACTATTCTTAATTTCCCTTGTTAGCCACGGTTGAGCCACCTTCCCCATTTTATTTTTACTCCAGACAGGGATGTACAATTGCTGAGGCCACACCTTAAATATTGTGTACAGTTTTGGTCTCCTAATCTGAGGAAGGACATTCTTGCTATTGAAGGAGTGCAGCGAAGGTTCACCAGACTGATTCCCGGGATGGCAGGACTGACATATGAAGAAAGACTAGATCGACTAGGCTTATATTCACTGGAGTTTAGAAGGATGAGAGGGGATCTCATTGAAGCATATAAGATTCTGACGGGATTGGACAAGTTAGATGCAGGAAGAATGTTCCCGATGTTGGGAAAGTCCAGAACCAGGGGTCACAGTCTAAGGATAAGGGGTAAGCCATTTAGGACCGAGATGAAGAGAAAGTTCTTCACTCAGAGAATTGTGAATCTGTGGAATTCTCTGCCACAGAAAGTTGTTGAGGCCAGTTTGTTGGATATATTTAAAAGGGAGTTAGATGTGGCCCTTACGGCTAAAGGGATTAAGGGGTATGGGATACTGAAGTTGCATGATCAGCCATGATCTTATTGAATGGTGGTGCAGGCTCGACGGACGAATGGCCTACACCTCACCTGGTTGCTATGTTTCTATTCCCTTTAGTTGCAGTAGCACAATACGTCCACAGGGTGGAGGTACAGACATTGCATTTATCTAGTTCCTTTTACAGACGATGATTTTCTGGATTAGAGAGCAGCTTTTGGGAGCGACGCTGCTGTTTACTGCCTGCTTCCTGTCCCAGCTCCTTATTATCCTGTCCAGGGACAACGGTCCCAGTGCGCGGAGTCCCCAGCATTCCTCATTGGCTCTGGAACTCCAGCACTTTAACTTGCAACATTTCACATCGGATTTCCCCTCCAGCCTGACCCAACTGTCTTTCCTTTGCTGACCCTTGTCCTTTCTGTCTCTCTATCTCTTCTCCTGATGCAAGTGCAGTTACTGCGGTGTCTGCTTTCCCACATGTGCCCTTGCTGTCCAAGGTGGCCGGTCCCCCTCCATCATTGTGGGAACACAATCCTCTCTCGCTGCTGTCCCTTCTGGCGTTCTCTCAAAGACTTTAGCCGCCTGATGCTTCCTTGCCAGTGTGGGAGTGCCTCACGCCCCTTCCCTGTGTTCCTAGTCCCCCCGGGCCCCACTCACTGCGATTGATCACTCCTTCAGACAGCCCCTATTGCCCATCTCTCCCTCGCTCACTCTCCTTCCAACTATTTCTCCAACAAAAGCAGCCTGTTGCTGACATCCCCTGGGCTCTGATCGTTCCCGATCGGGTGTGTCCCGGGAAGCCAAGAGTTACACCCGGGCTGTACTTGGCTGGGAGACGGAATGTTAATACTGGGCGCAGCGAGCGCTTCCTGCCACCAGAGGCCGCTCTCAGCTCTGTCCTTTCACACTGCCTTCACTCAGCAATCGCTCCTGCACTCCCTCTCCCTCCCTCTGTCTCTCCCTCTCTCCCTCTCCCTCTCCCTCACTCTCTCTCTCTCTCTCCCTCTCCCTCCCTCTCTCTCTCCCCCTCCTCCCATCTGTCTCTCCCTCTCCCCCCCTCTGTCTCTCCCTCTCCCCCCTCTCCCTCACTCTCCCTCTCCCTCTCCCTCCTCTATCTCCCCCTCCCCCCTCTGTCTCTCCCTCTCCCATCCCCCCTCTATCTCTCCCTCCCCCCTCTGTCTCACCCTCTCCCTCCCCCCCTCTGTCTCACCCTCCCCCCTCCCTCTGTATCTCCCTCCCTCTCCCTCTTCCTCTCTCTCTACCTCGCTCTCTCTTCCCCTCCCTCACACTCCCTCTCACCCCCCCTTCCCCTCTCTCTCTCTCCCCTCCCTCTCTCTCTCCCCCTCCGTCTCTCTCCCCCGCCTCTCTCTCTCTCTCTCTCTCTCCTCCCCCCTTCCCTCCCTCTCTCCCCTCTTCCCTCCCTCCTTCTCTCCCTCCCTTTCCCTCCCTCTCCTTCTCCCTCTCATCCTCTCTCTCTCACATTCTCTCTATCTTTCTTTCTCCCCTCTCCCTCCACTCCCCCCTCTCTCTCTCTCCCCCCTCCCTCTGTTGTGTACAGAAGAACGCCACGAGGCTGAGTACTGTGAGCTAAACTTAGTGTGACCTTAGTCTTCTTTATTACAACTCCAGAGTGCCTAAACAACATGGCAGCCAACCTTTTATACTGGCCCTGCACATGTGTGCAGGTGAGTATTAGGACTCCAACAATCGCGCCCTCTGGTGGCAAGTATTACATAGTTACATACATAACATCACTCCCCCCGCCCCCCCCCCCCCCAACGTTTTCGGTACAAGTTATTTACAAGTTGAGGCGATCCGGAGCCCTTCGCTCCCTGGTTGATCGTCTAAGTTCAAACCCTGGCGTATGTGAGGTGGTTGGACCATTGCTGCACTGCACTGCGGCTGGTCTGACTGGACTGTCAGGAACGATGGGTTCATCCTCGTGATTGACAGCGAGGTCGATTGCTGGTTGGGTGTGTGTTGGTGGATCGTCGATGGTGATGTCCTCTTCAAGTCGTTCCTGGTTGTCAGTAAATCGGAATTTGGTCTGATCTAAATGCTTTCTTACGTTTGGCCATGTAACAGTTTGATTATAAACACCCTATTCCCTTCCTTGGCCAAAACAGTGGCAGCAACCCACTTGGGACCATGGCCGTAATTCAGGACAAACACAGGGTCGTTAACATCAATGTCACGTGAAACAGCCGCACGATCGTGGTACATGTTCTGCCGGTGTCGCCTGGTTTCCACGTGATCATTGAGATCTGGGTGGACGAGGGAGAGCACCTGGTTTTGAGGGCTCTCTTCATTAACAATTCTGCCGGGGGAACCCCGGTGAGCGAGTGGGGTCACGTCTGGTAACTGAGCAGAATGCAAGGTCTGCAGGGAGCCATCCATCACGCATTTCATGCTCTGCTTGATAGTTTGGACTGCCCGTTCCACTTGACCGTTGGATGTGGGCTTAAACGGCGCAGACCTGAAATGCTTGATGACATTGCGGGTCATAAACTTGTTGAATTCCGAGCTGGTGAAACAGTCCATTGACGCTGACAAGGACATCGGGCAAGCCATGGGTGGCGATCATGGCCCGGAGGCTTTCAATGGTGGCTGTGGACGTGCTGGATGACATGATAATGCATTCAATCCATTTGGAGTAAGCGTCCACTATTACTAAAAACATCTTTCCAAGAAAGGGACCGGCAAAATCTACGTGGATCCTGGACCACGGTTTGGAGGGCCATGACCACAGACTCAGTGGAGCCTTCCTTGGTGCATTGCTCAGTTGCGAGCAAGTGTTGCACTGAAGTATGCATGACTCCAAGTCTGAGTCAATGACGGGCCATCAAACATGTGACCTGGCAATTGCCTTCATCATGACAATGCCTGGGTGGGTACTGTGTGGGTCGCGTATAAATGTTTCCCTGCCTTTTTTTGGCAAAACCATGCATAAGACACAATTCGACTGGATGGACATTTCATCTTTGCGTCGGTGAAACGGCTTAATTTCATCTTGCATTTCCCCGGGAACGGCCGACCTGTTCCCATTTAGGATGCAACTCTTTACTAATGATAGCACAGGATCCTGGCTGGTCCAGGTCCTGATCTGGCGAGCTGTGACGGGTGACCCCTCGCTCTCAAAAGCATCCATGACCAGAAACAAGTCTGCGGGCTGCACCATTTCCACCCCAATGGTAGCCGGCTGAGAGCATCGGCAGTTTTCAGTGCCTGGTCTGTGGCGGATAACATAGTCATAAGCGGATAATGTTAATGCCCATCTTTGGATGTGGGGCGAAGCATTGGTGTTTATACCTTTGCTCTCTGAAAACAGTGAAATGAGCGGCTTGTGATCAGTTTCAAGCTCAAACCGAAGTCCAAATAGGTATTGGTGCATTTTCTTAACCCCATATACACATGCTAATGCCTCTTTCTCGACCATACTATAGGCTCACTCAGCCTTAGACAGACTTCTAGATGCGTATGCAACTGGTTGGAGTTTGCCCGATACATTGACTTGCTGTAACACACAGCCGACCCCGTACGATGAGGCGTCACAAGCTAGCACTAAACATTTACATGGGTCATAGTGTACAAGTAACTTATTTGAACATCGCAGGTTCCTGGCCTTCTCAAAGGCTGTGTCTTGAGATTTGCCCAAACCCAGTCGTCACCCTTACGTAGCAACATGTGCAAAGGCTCTAACAACATGCTCAACCCGGGTAGAACGTTACCAAAATAGTTGAGGAGTCCCAGGAATGATCGCAGCTCTGTCACATTCTGTGGTCTGGGTGCATTCTTGATGGCCTCTGTCTTTAAGTCTGTGGGCCTGATACCGTCTGCTGCAATCTTTCTCCCCCAAAATTCGACTTCTGGCGCCAGGAAAACACACTTGGAGAGTTTCAGCCTGAGTCCTACTCTGTCTAGGCCCTCTTCCAGGTTATGTAGGTGTTCGGTGGTGTCACAACCAGTGATCAGGTCGTCTTGTAACACAACGGTGCGCGGAACAGATTTCAGCAAACTCTCCGAGTTTTTCTGGAAAATGGCTGAAGCTGAGTGAATACTGAAAGGGCACCTGTGATATATAAACAGTCCTTTGTGTGTGTTGATTTTGAAGATTCAGCCAGCTCCTGCGTCATGTAGGCGGAGATTAGGTCCAACTTGGTGAACGACTTACCTCGCCCCCCACCCCCCGCTAACGTTGCGAACAGGTCATCTATCTTGGGCAGCGGGTACTGGTCCTGTAACGAGACTCGGTTAATCGTTACCTTGTAGTCTCAGCAGATTCTGACCGTGCCATCGCTTTTCAACACCAGAACAATTGGACTGGCCCAGTCGTTGAACTCGACTGGCGATATGATTCCCTCACGTTGGAGTCTGTCCAGTTCGATCTCGACTTTCTGCCTCATCATGTACCGCTCAAGCCTTGTGATGGACGGGCTGTGCATCGGGGCCTAGATGGATCTGTACCTTGGTGTCTGTGAAGTTGCCGATGCCTGGTTCGAATAGCGAGG
The DNA here is from genome assembly GCF_044704955.1 of Pristiophorus japonicus. Taxonomy (NCBI): domain Eukaryota; kingdom Metazoa; phylum Chordata; class Chondrichthyes; family Pristiophoridae; genus Pristiophorus; species Pristiophorus japonicus. The sequence goes on along the minus strand of NC_091992.1, from coordinate 70,550,261 downwards.
GAAACTTGCTCAGCACTTGAGCACACGAGGCGTCATCCACTGAAGATAGTGCTTTGATGTCGTTCCAATTCCATCTAATCTTTTCTAGCCAGCTTCTGTCGAACAGCATTGGGCCATTGCCTGGAACAATCCACAATGATAGGTCATGCAGAGCTCTATCATACGATACCTTCACTGCCGCACTTCCAATGACTGGTATGAGCTCTTTGATGTAGGTACGTAGCTTTGCATTAATTGGGCTCAGTTTGGGCCTGTGTGCCTTATTGCCCCACAGTTTCTCGAAAGCCTTCTGGCTCATTATTGATCGACTCACACCCGTGTCCAACTCCATGGATACTGGAACTCCATTTAATTTGACTTTCAGCATTATAGGAGGGCTCTTGGTGGTGAAGATATGTACCCCGTACACTTCTTCCTCGGGTTGAGTTGCCTGTGCTGCGTGATCCGTACCGGATCGATCATCCTCTGCCACATGGTATGTCACAGCACATTTGCACATTCGCTGGAAGTGCCCCATTGTTGCGCAGCTCTTGCACATGTAGTGCTTGAATCGACATTGGATGGGCCCGATGATTACCCCCGCAGCGCCAACACGGTGCTAATGGATTCACATTCACCCCCGATGGCGGAGTCTGAGTCATCACAGGTCTTGCAGCCGCAGACGTATAGGCCCTGCCACATGCAGTTCGGCCTGCTAGCAACATCATTTTATGCACAGTACTTGCTGGTGAGCTTCGATGTTGAGAAGATATCTGTTTGGTGTTATTGTCTGTGGCCATGCATGCCTGGGCGATCACGATGGCCCTGCTCAGGTCTAGGGTTTTGGCAGCTTTCGAAGAATGACCTCGTGGCTGATGCCCAGCATGAAAAAGTCCCGCAGCATTTCCCCCAACGCAGCTCCAAAACCGCAAGGTTCCGCGAGGCGTCTCAGGTCGGCGACATAATCCCCCACGTCCTAGACCCCGGAGCGATGGTGCATGTAAAAACGATACCTGACCATGAGGATACTCTCCTTCGGCTTGAGGTGATCCCAAACCAGCGTGCACAACTCTGTATATTCCTTATACAAGACATTAGCTTGGATGATGTGGAATCTATATGGGTAGAGCTGCAGAACACCAAAGGGCAAAAAACGTTAGTGGGAGTTGTGTACAGACCTTCAAACAGTAGTAGTGATGTTGGGGAGGGCATCAAACAGGAAATTAGGGTGCATGCAATAAAGGTGCAGCAGTTATAATGGGTGACTTTAATATGCACAAAGATTGGGCTAGCCAAACTGGAAGCAATACGGTGGAGGAGGATTTCCTGGAGTGCATAAGGGATGGTTTTCTAGACCAATATGTCGAGGAACCAACTAGGGGGGAGGCCATCTTAGACTGGGTGTTGTGTAATGAGAGAGGATTAATTAGCAATCTCATTGTGCGAGGCCCCTTGGGGAAGAGTGACCATAATATGGTGGAATTCTGCATTAGGATGGAGAATGAAACAGTTAATTCAGAGACCATGGTCCAGAACTTAAAGAAGGGTAACTTTGAAGGTATGAGGCGTGAATTGGCTAGGATAGATTGGCGAATGATACTTAAGGGGTTGACTGTGGATGGGCAATGGCAGACATTTAGAGACCGCATGGATGAACTACAACAATTGTACATTTCTGTCTGGCATAAAAATAAAAAAGGGAAGGTGACTCAACCGTGGCTATCAAGGGAAATCAGGATAGTATTAAAGCCAAGGAAGTGGCATACAAATTGGCCAGAAATAGCAGCGAACCCGGGGACTGGGAGAAATTTAGAACTCAGCAGAGGAGGACAAAGGGTTTGATTGGGGCAGGGAAAATGGAGTACGAGAAGAAGCTTGCAGGGAACATTAAGGCGGATTGCAAAAGTTTCTATAAATATGTAAAGAGAAAAAGGTTAGTAAAGACAAACGTAGGTCCCCTGCAGTCAGAATCAGGGGAAGTCATAACGGGGAACAAAGAAATGGCAGACCAATTGAACAAGTACTTTGGTTCGGTATTCACTGAGGAGGACACAAACAACCTTCCGGATATAAAAGGAGTCAGAGGGTCTAGTAAGGAGGAGGAACTGAGGGAAATCTTTATTAGTCGGGAAATTGTGTTGGGGAAATTGATGGGATTGAAGGCCGATAAATCCCCAGGGCCTGATGGACTGCATCCCAGAGTACTTAAGGAGGTGGCCTTGGAAATAGCAGATGCATTGACAGTCATTTTCCAACATTCCATTGACTCTGGATCAGTTCCTATGGAGTGGAGGGTAGCCAATGTAACCCCACTTTTTAAAAAAGGAGAGAGAGAGAAAACAGGGAATTATAGACCGGTCAGCCTGACCTCAGTAGTGGGTAAAATGATAGAATCAATTATTAAGGATGTCATAGCAGCGCATTTGGAAAAAGGTGACATGATAGCTCCAAGTCAGCATGGATTTGTGAAAGGGAAATCATGCTTGACAAATTTTCTGGAATTTTTTGAGGATGTTTCCAGTAGAGTGGTCAAGGGAGAACCAGTTGATGTGGTGTATTTGGACTTTCAGAAGGCTTGCGACAAGATCCCACACAAAAGATTAACGTGCAAAGTTAAAGCACATGGGATTGGGGGTAGTGTGCTGACGTGGATTGAGAACTGGTTGGCAGACAGGAAGCAAAGAGTAGGAGTAAATGGGTACTTTTCAGAATGGCAGGCAGTGACTAGTGGGGTACCACAAGGTTCTGTGCTGGGGCCCCAGCTGTGTACATTGTACATTAATGATTTAGACGAGGGGATTAAATGTAGTATCTCCAAATTTGCGGATGACACTAAGTTGGGTGGCAGTGTGAGCTGCGGAGAGGATGCGATGAGGCTGCAGAGTGACTTGGATAGGTTAGGTGAGTGGGCAAATGCATGGCAGATGAAGTATAATGTGGATAAATGTGAGGTTATCCACTTTGGTGGTAAAAACAGAGAGACAGACTATTATCTGAATGGTGACAAATTAGGAAAATGGGAGGTGCAACAAGACCTGGGTGTCATGGTACATCAGTCATTGAAGGTTGGCATGCAGGTACAGCAGGCGGTTAAGAAATCAAATGGCATGTTGGCCTTCATAGCGAGGGGATTTGAGTACAGGGGCAGGGAGGTGTTACTACAGTTGTACAGGGCCTTGGTGAGGCCACAACTGGAGTATTGTGTACAGTTTTGGTCTCCTAACTTGAGGAAGGACATTCTTGCTATTGAGGGAGTGCAGCAAAGGTTCACCAGACTGATTTCCGGGATGGCGGGAGTGACATATCCGGAAAGACTGGACCAACTGGGCTTGTATTCACTGGAGTTCAGAAGAATGAGAGGTGATCTCATAGAAATGTTTAAAATTCTGACAGGTTAGATGCAGGAAGAATGTTCCCAATGTTGGGGAAGTCCAGAACCAGGGGTCACAGTCTAAGGATAAGGGGTAAGCCATTTAGGACCGAGATGAGGAGAAACTTCTTCACCCAGAGAGTGGTGAACCTGTGGAATTCTCTACCACAGAAAGTAGTTGAGGCCAATTCACTAAATATTTTCAAAAGGGAGTTAGGTGAAGTCCTTACTACTAGAGGATCAAGGGGTATGGCGAGAAAGCAGGAAGGGGGTACTGAAGTTGCATGTTTAGCCATGAACTCATTGAATGGCGGTGCAGGCTAGAAGGGCTGAATGGCCTACTCCTGCACCTATTTTCTATGTTTCTATGTTTCTCCATTGGTTTTGTCGGTGTGAGCAGATTCTTGATGAGGCCGTATATTTTAGGCCCACAGGAGAACCGCCCTGCGCTTGGCCACGTTAGTGTCTCCTTCCAGCTCATTGGCCATGAAGTACTGGTTCAGATGCTCAACAAAGGCTTCCCAATCATCACCCTCTACAAATCTCTCTCATATTCCAACGGCAGCCATGGTTGCATGAAAGTTCCTATTCTATTACTCGTCGCCAATTGTTATGTATAGAAGAACTCCACGAGGTTGAGTACAGTGAGCTAAACTTAGTGTGACCTTAGTCTTCTTTATTACAATTCCAGAGTGCCTAAACAACATGGCAACCAACCTTTTATACTGGCCCTGCACATGTGTGCAGGTGACCATTAGGACTCCAACAGTCATGCTCTCTGGTGGCAAGTATTACATAGTTACATAAATAACACCCTCTCTCTCCCTCCCCCTCTCTCCCTCCCTCCCCCTCTCTCCCTCCCTCCCCTTCTCTCCCTCCCCCCCTCTCTCCCTTCACCTCCCCCTCCCCCTTTCTCCCTCCCCCTCCCCCTCTCCCTTCCCCGCTCTCTCTCTCCCTCCCTATTCCCCCTCCTTCTCTCTTCCCCCTCTCTTTCTCTCCCCCCATCGCTCCCTCCCTCTCTCCCCTCTCACTTCCCATTGTGGCATTAATCAGCAATCATTCCTGCACTCCCTCTCTCTCCCTCCCTCTCCCTCTCCCTCTCCCTCTCCCGCTTCCCACTGCCCCTCTGGCTCCCTGCTCACTCACAAAGCCAAGGGGTCAAGAGAGATCAAAAAAGAAAATATATTACTGACCTGGACTTGGGAATAAAGGGCATCATTTCAAAGTTTGCAGATGCCACAAAACACAGAAATGTAGTAAGCAGTGTGGAGGACATCGACGGACGGGTGAAATTTAATGCAGAGCAGCGTTGTGATTAATTTTGGAAGGAAGAATGAGGAGAGACAATATAAACTCAATGGTACAATGCTCGAGGGGGAGCAGGAATGGAGAACTAGGGATGTATGTACAGAAATCTTTGAGGGTGGCAGGGCAGGATGAGAAAGTTGTTAAAAATGTATATAGGGCCCTTGGCTTTATTAATAGAGGAAGAGAGTTCAAAAGCAAAGAGATTACGCTAAAACTTTCTAAATCACTGGTTCGGCCTCAGCTGGAGGATTGTGTCCAATTCTGGGCACTTTAGGAAGAATGTGAAAGCCTTGGGTGCAGAGGGCATTTATGAGAATGGTTCCAGGGATGAGGAACCTCAGTTACATGGATAGACTGGAGAAGCTGGGTGTGTTCTCCTTGGAGCAAAGAAGGTAAAGAGGAGATTTGTTCGAGGTGTTCAAAATGATGATGGGTAGTGATAGAATAAATCAGGAGAAACCGTTTCCACTGGCAGGAGAGCTGGTAACCTGAGGACACCGATTTAAAGTTAAAAAAAAATTACTTCCAGGTGTCGCTGGCAAGGCCGGCATTTATTACCCATCCCTAATTGCCCTCGAGAAGGTGGTGGTGAGCCGCCTTCTAGAACCGCTGCAGTCCGTGTGGTGAAGGTGCTCCCACAGTGCTGTCAGGGAGATAGTTCCAGGATTGTGACCCAGCGATGATGAAGGAACGGCGATATATTTCCCAGTCAGGATGGTGTATGACTGGGAGGGGAACATGGAGGTGATGGTGTTCCCATGCGCCTGCTGCCCTTGTCCTTCTAGGTGATGGAGTTCGCAGGTTTAGGAGGTGCTGCCGAAGAAGCCTTGGCGAGTTGCTGCAGTGCATCTTGTAGATGGTACACACTGCAGCCACGGTGCGCCGGTGGTGGAGGGAGTGAATGTTGAAGGTGGATGCGGGGCCAATCAAGCGGCTGCTTTGTCATTGTTGAGTGTTGTTGGAGCTGCACTCATCCAGGCAAGTCACTCTCCTGACTTGTGCCTTGTAGATGGTGGAAAGGCTTTGGGGAGTCGGGAGGTGAGACACTTGCCGCAGAATACCCAACCTCTGACCTGTTCTTGTAGCCACAGTATTTATGCGGCTGGTCCAGTTAAGTTTCTGGTCAATGGTGACCCCCAATGTTGATGGTGGGGGATTCGGCGATGGTAATGCCGTTGAATATCAAGGGGCAGTGGTTAGACTCTCGCTTATTGGAGATAGTCATTGCCCGGCACTTGTGTGGTACGAATGTTACTTGCTACTTATCAGCCCAAGCCTGAATGTCATCCAGGTCTTGCTGCATGCGGGCATGGACTGCTCCATTATCTGAGGAGTTGCGAATGGAACTGAACACTGTGCAGTCATCAGCGAACATCCCCACTTCTGACTTTATGATGGAGGGGGGGGGGGGGCAGAGGAAGGTGATTGATGAAGCAGCTGAAGATGGTTGGGCCGAGGGCACTGCCCTGAGGAACCCTGCAGCGATGGCCTGGGGCTGAGATGATTGACCTCCAACCATCACAACCATCAGCCAGTGGAGAGGTTTCCCCTGATTCCCATTGACTTCAGTTTTACTCAGGCTCCTTGGTGCCACACTCAGTCAAATGCTGCCTTGATGTCAGGGGCAGTCACACTCACCTCTGGAATTCAGCTCTTTTGTCCATGTTTGGACCAAGGCTGTAATGAAGTCTGGAGCCAAGTGGTCCTGGCGGAACCCAAACTGAGCATCGGTGAGCAGGTTATTGGGGAGTAAGTGCCGCTTGATAGCACTGTTGACGATGCCTTCCATCACTTTGCTGATGATTTAGAGTGATAAATGAACAGGACATACCTGGCCAGTGTTGCACATTGACAGGTAGATGCCAGTATTGTAGCTGTACTGGAACAGCTTGGCGAGAGGCGCGGCTAGTTCTGGAGCACATTCGGGGCCCATAGCCTTTGCTGTATCCAGTGCACTCAGCCGTTTCTTGATATCACGTGGAGTGAATCGAATTGGCTGAATACTGGCTTCTGTGATGCTGGGGACCTCAGGAGGAGGCCGATATGGATCATTCACTCGGCACTTTTGGCTGAAGATGGTTGTAAACGCTTCAGCCTTGTCTTTTGCACTTGTGTGCTGGGCTCCGCCATCATTGAGGATGGGGATATTCATGGAGCCTCCTCCTCCCATTAGCTGTTTAATGGTCCACCACCATTCACGACTGGATGTGGCAGGACTGCAGAGCTTTGATCTGATCCAGTGATTGTAGAATCGCTTAGATCTGTTTATAGCATGCTGTTTCCCCTGCTTAGCATGCATGTAGCCCTGTGTTGCAGCTTCCCCAGGTTGGCACCTCATTTTTAGGTACGCCTGGTGCTACTCCTGGCATGCTCTTCTGCACTCCTCATTGAACCAGGGTTGGTCTCCTGGCTTGATGGTAATGGTAGAGTGAGGGATATGCCGGGCCATGAGGTTACAGATTGTGGTGGAATACAATTCTGCTGCAGCCTCATGGATGCCCAGTTTTGAGCTGCTAGATCTGTTCTGAATCTATCCTGTTTAGCACGGTGGTAGTGCCACACAACATGATGGAGAGTGAAGACGGGACTTTGTCTCCCCAAGGACTGTGCGGTGGTCACTGCTACCAATGCTGTCATGGACAGATGCATCTGTGACAGGTAGATTGGTGAGGACGAGGTCAAGTAGGTTTTTCCTTTGAATTGGTTCTCTCACCACCTGCCGCAGGCCCAGTCTGATGCTATGTCCTTCAGGACTCGACCAGCTCAGCCAGTAGTGGTGCTACCGAGCCAGACTTGGTGATGAACATTGAAGTCCCCCATCCAGAGTACATTCTGTGCCCTTGCTGCCCACAGTGCTTCTTCCAACTGGTGTTCAACATGGAGGAGTAGTGATTCATCAGCTGAGGGAGGGCACTAGGTGGTAATCAGCAGGAGGTTTCCTAGCCCATGCTTGGCCTGAAGCCATGAGACTTCATGGGATCGGGAGTCGATGTTGAGGACTCCCAGGGCCACTCCCTCCTGACTGTATACCATTGTGCCGCCACCTCGGGTGGGTCTGTCCTGCCGGTGGGACAGGACATATCCAGGGATGGTGATAGAGGAGTCTGGGACATTGGCTGAAAGTATTGTGTGCAGTTTTGGTCTCCTAACCGAGAAAGGATATACTTGCCACAGAGGGAGTGCAGTGAAGGTTCACCAGACTGATTCCTGGGATGGTAGGACTGTCGTATGAGGAGAGATTGGGTCGTCTAGGCCTGTATTCACTAGAGTTTAGAAGAATGAGATGTGATCTCATTGAAACGGGTAACATTCTGATGGGGTTGGATAGACTGGATGCGGGGAGGATGTTTCCCCGGGCTGGGAAGTCTAGAACAAGGGATCACAGTCTCAGGATACGGGGTAGGAAATGTAAGACTGAAATGAGGAGAAATGTTTTCACTCAGAGGGTGGTGAATCTATGGAATTGTCTACCACAGAAGGCTGTGGAGGCCAAGTCACTGAATATATTTAAGAGGGAGATAGATAAATTTCTAGAAACAAAAGGCATCAAGGAATATGGGGAAAAAGCGGGAATATGGTGTTGGGATAGAGGATCAGCCATGATCATATTGAATGGCGGTGCGGACTCGAGGGGCCGAATGGCCTACTACTGCTCCTATTTTCTATGTTTATAAAGGTATGATTCTGAGACTATAACCACATCAGGCTGTTGCTTGACCAGTCCATGGGACCACTCCCCCAATTTGGCACAAGTCCCCCGATGTTGGTGAGGAGGATTTTGCAGTGTCGACAGGGCTGGGTGCTGGTGTTGTGTCCGAAGGCCGTATGTCGATGCCGGGTGGTCCGTACGGTTTTGTTTTTATTATTGTTTCTCTTGTGATTATAACTGAGTGACTCACGAGGCCATGTCAGAGGGCAGTTAAGAGTCAACCACATTGCTGTGGGTCTGGAGTCACATATCGGCCAGACTGGGTAAGGACGGCAGATTTCCTTCCCTCAAGGACATCAGTGAACCAGATGGGTTTTTACAATAATCCGGTAGTTTCATGGTCGCCATTACTGATGCTAGCTTTTTATTTTAGATTCATTTCATTAATGGAATTTAAATTCCACAGCTGCTGTGGTAGGATTTGAACTCACATCTCTGGATTACAAGTCCCGTAATTTAACCACTATCTTACCTCTGATGCTACCTCTGATTATGTGCCTGCAAAATAAAGGAATTTGTGTGAGTCAGAGCCCAGCAATGTGTGTGGGAGATATGCCTGCTGTGGTTGAATAGCAGTGAATGTAGGCAAGGCATGAGATGAGGATACGAGTTTCAGTAGCTGCACATGCTTGGTGGGGGGAGCGGTGGGGGGCGGGGAGTGGGGGGCGGGGAGCGGTGGGGGAGCGGGGAGGTGGGGGAGTGCGGGAATGGTGGGGGGGAATGGTGGGGGTGTGGGGATGCAGGGTGAGCGGTGGGGGGGTGGTGGGATGGTGGGGGGAGCGGTGCTTTGTGCTGTGTGCACAGACAGAGTTTCACAGGCTGGTATGTCAGAAGAGGAGGCATGTACTCACCCTGACCACCTGACTGAGGTAATTGAATTCTTCCAGCACTGTGTTGGGGTTCGATCGACTACAGTGCTGGGCCATACCTCCTCGGCCACTTCCCTCCACAAAGCCCTGAAGACCTGTGGCAATGGCCCTCATCCTGTTTCCGGGAGGAGAGCATCCCTCCTTCTCTCGATTGCCCGCCACCAATACCACGTCATTAAATTGCCGGGCTCTCCCTCCCTCCCAGCTGGATTTGCAGCAGTCATACCAGAAACATTCGCTTGCTCTCAGCTCTCCCTCATATGCAGCACTGGTGAAAATGAGCAGCTGCAGCTTGCTATAACCTCCCCTTTATGAGCTGGAACGATTGAAGGCTGATTGCTGAATGCAAGTCACCTTAAATTGGGTAGCACTCTGCAGTTAGCGCCCCAGTGAGGTCGTTCACACTTGACTTACCGCCCCCTTCCTTCCTGGGGTGCTAAAGCCCAATTTAGAAGAAGGCGAGATTCGTTTGTGCCTGGCGCTAACTTTTCAAAATTTTTAAAGTTAACGACCCAATTGGGGCAATAACAAATTTCTCCCCCAGAGCATTTAGCATCTTTGAAAGTAGTTAAATCCCCAGGCCCAGATGAAATGTATCCCAGGCTGTTAAGAAGAGCAAGGGAGGAAATAGCGGAGACTCTGGCCGTCATTTTTCAATCCTCTCTGGCTACAGGCATGGTGCCAGAGGACTGGAGGATTGCTAATGTTGTATCTTTGTCTAAAAAGGGAGGAAGGGATCGACCAAGTAATTACAGGCCAGTCAACCTAACTTCAGTGGTGGAAAAATTATTGGAAAAATTCTGAGGGGCAGGATAAATCTTTATTTAGAAAAACACGGTTTAATCAAGGACAGTCTGCATGGATTTGATACGGGAATGTTGTCTCTGACTAATGTGATTGAATTTTTTGAGGAGGTAACAAGGAGGGTCGATGAGGGTAGTGTGTATGATGTAGTGTATATGGATTGTAGCAAGGCTTTTGATAAGGTCCCACATGGCAGACTGGTCAGAAACGTAAAAGCCCATGGGATCCAGGGCTAAGTTGCAAGATGGATCCAAAATTGGCTCAGAGGCAGGAAGCAAAGGGTAATGGTTGATGGGTGTTTTTGTAACTGGAAGGATGTTTCCAGTGGGGTTCCGCAGGGCTCAGTGCTGGATCCCTTGCTTTTTGTGATATATGTCAATGACTTGCACTTGAATGTAGGGGTATGATTAAGAAGTTTACAGATGCAAAAATTGGCTGTATGTTTTATCATGAGAAGGAAAGCTGCGGACTGCAGGAAGATAGGCATGAACTGGTCAGGTGGGCAGAACAGTGGCAAATGGAATTCAATCCGTAGAAGTATGAGGTAATGCATTTGGGGATGGCTATCATCATAGGTGGTCGCTCGAACGAGGATGACTTGCTTCCACGAGTTCACAAATGTTTCAATGAAGGACCCGATGTTCCAGTCCTGAACTCCAATTGAGGGGGTGGAAGATGCCTGTGTGTGGATTTTTTTAACGTGTGGTGACCGTTGCACATCAGCCACCACACGGGCTTGACAGAGCTAGGCCTTTATCCAGTGGCAAGGGTTAACCCGGACGACTGGAGACCAGCTCTGTTGCATGGACCTAGTGCGCACACATATCACAGTGTGGGCTGGCCCGTGCTGGGCCCTCAGCTCTTCTGGGCCCCATACCCTCATTCACCACACCTCCCCCACGATGTTCCAGGGCCCAGCGCTCCAGCTCTATTTATAGCCCCGACCTGTGGTGGTGTTCTCACACAGGTCGGGGCGGCCCATGGGGATGGCTAACAAGGCAAGGGAATGTACATTAAATGGTAGGATACTGAGAAGTGTAGAGGATCAAAGGGACCTTGGAGTGCAGGTTCACAGATCCCTGAAGGTAGCAGGCCAGGTAGATAAGGTGGTTAAGAACGCATACGGAATACTTGCCTTTATTAGCTGAGGCATAGAATACAAGAGCAGGGGCGGGATGGGTGGGGGGTTATACTTGAACTGTATAAAACATTGTTAGGCCACAGCTGGAGTACTGCATGCAGTTCTGGTGACCACATTACAGGAAAGATGTGATTGCACCAGAGAGGGTACAAATAAGATTTAAGATGCTGTTGCCTGGACTGGATAATTTTAGCTTTGAGAAAGATTGGCTAGGCTGAGGTTGTTTTCTTTGGAACAGAAGAGGCTGAGGAGAGGTTAAATAGAGGTGTATAAAATTATAAGGGGCCTAGATAGAGTCGATAGGAAGGACCTATTTCCCTCAGTAGAGGGGTCAACAACCAGGGAGCATACATTTAAAGTAATTGGTAGAAGGATTAGAGGGGAGCAGAGGAGAAATCTTTTCACCCAGTGGGTGCTGAGGGTCTGGAACTTACTGCCTGAGGGTGATAGAGGCAGAAACACTCATCACATTTAAAAGTACTTGGATGTGCACTTGAAGTGCCGTAACCTACAGGGCTACGGACCTAGAGCTGGAAAGTGGGATTAGGCTGGGTACCTGTTTTGGCTGGCACAGACACGATGGGCCAAATGGCCTCTTTCTGTGCTTTAAACTTCTATGATTCTTCTAGATCAAGGAGGATTTAATTTCCCAGAGACTGATTTGAAAATAAATCTTTCAGGTGTCAAATACAAGATTTTGAAAGAATTGTTTTGAGCTTTTTTTAAACAAAATGGATTGTGAAGATAGGGAATATTTTAGAGGGAATACTGGAATATATTTTTAAATTCTATTATAAATCTACCTTGGTTTATAAGGAGCATATAGAGATTTGGTCCAATTCTTCATAAATATGTGGTTTATGGCCAAGGGTGCTGAGGAATTTTTAGAACAGCCTTTTTCTTTAAACAAGTGGTTAAATACTGAAGGGACGGCATTATTTAACCAGTCTTTAATAAAAGCTGATATTATATACATGAAAGATGTATTATATGAGGTGATTCCTGGAAGCGATTGTGAGGGACATGGTCTGGGAGGAGGATCAGGAGGTAGAGAAAAAGCAATCGAGCTGATGTACGAGAAGATTGTGAGGGCATTGCTGCCCGATTAGATGGAATAAATGCCAGCCGCTTTTCCCAGTTGACAGAGAAAGGGTGGGTTTCTTCGATTAGAAAACTCCAATATGCAAGATTGGTACGAGGTATTTAAGGAATGGAGATTCAAGACTTGCTGGTCAGGAGTTTTGGCTGAGTAAATAACCACAGCTGCACTTTATCCCAATTTGGGTGAATTTTGAAAGTCTAGAGTGGATTTAACTGGATTTTAAATTGGTCCACAACCGGATATTTACTATTATGTAAAATTAATGACTTGGAAGAAGGGATTGAGTGTAACGTAGCCAAGTTTGCTGACGATACAAAGATGGGAGGAAAAGCAATGTGTGAGGAGGACACACAAAATCTGCAGAAGGACACAGACAGGCTAAGTGAGTGGGCAAAAATTTGGCAGATGGAGTATAATGTTGGAAAGTGTGAGGTCATCCACTTTGGCAGAAGAAAAATCAAAGAGCAAGTTATTATTTAAATGGAGAAAAATTGAAAAGTGCTGCAGTACAGAGGGACCTGGGGGTCCTTATGCAAGAAACACAAAAGGTTAATATGCAGGTACAGCAAGTAATCTTGGCCTTTATTGCAAAGGGGATGGAGTATAAAAGCAGGGAAGTCTTGCTACAGTTATACAGGGTATTGGTGAGGCCACACCTGGAATACTGCGTGCAATTTTGGTTTCTATATTTAAGAAAGGATATACTTGCTTTGGAGGCAGTTCAGAGAAGGTTCACTCGGTTGATTCCGGAGATGAGGGGGCTGACTTATGAGGAAAGGTTGAGTAGGTTGAGCCTCTACTCATTGGAATTCAGAAGAATGAGAGGTGATCTTATCAAAACGTATAAGCTTATGAGGGGGCTTGACAAGGTGGATGCAGAGAGGATGTTTCCACTGATGGGGGGGGGGGGGGGGGACTAGAACTAGAGGGCATGATCTTAGAATAAGGGGCCGCCCATTTAAAACTGAGATGAAGCAAAATTTCTTCTCTGAGGGTTGTAAATCTGTGGAATTTGCTGCCTCAGAGAACTGTGGAAGCTGGGACATTGAATAAATTTAAGACAGAAATAGACAGTTTCTTATCCGATAAGGGAATAAGGGGAGTGGGTGGGGAAATGGAGCTGAGTCCATGATCAGATCAGCCATGATCTTATTGAATGGCAGAGCAGGCTCGAGGGGCCGTATGGCCGACTGCTGCTGCTATTTCTTATGTTCTTATGTTCTTATTTGACAAGTGGAGGTGCAACCTGCCCAGTGTGTGGGGCACAGGACCAGACTCTGTCCCGTTCACTGGTCTCACATCTGCAGTGTGAGGGACGATGTTTGACAGATGTCTGGTGTGAGGAGCGGCGATGGGAATCCTGTGGGCTGTATTTTGAGACGGGGATTTTAGGAGAGTTGGCCTGAGTCTAATGGAGCGTCGATTAACTTGCTGCTCCGTGTGGCCACATTGGGGATTATTCAGTGAAGGGACGCTCGATTTATCGGGGAGAAGAATAAAGCTGATCCAGTATTTTAAATATAGACTAAAAGAGCATTTTACGGCTCCGTGCATTAATTATTCTGAATGTAATTTAAGATTGGCATTTTTGACAATTTTTGGAAATTCAATAAATTTCTATATATTGTAGGAGACAAAATGAACTTTAATTTCTGAAGCTAATAAATGGTAAAGGACTGAATGTACAGTCTAACAGAATAATAATGCTCTTCTAAATGTCTTTCATGATGACCTTAATTTCTGCAGCTAAACCTGGTAAAGGAATGCTTGATTGATACAAAGTAATGACCACAATGTTGTAAATGTGTCCAATGATGAATAAATCAAATTTAAAAATGTTTTAAAAATATTGCCAAATCGGGTGTGTCCCGGGAAGCCAAGAGTTACACCCGGGCTGTACTTGGCTGGGAGACGGAATGTTAATACTGGGCGCAGCGAGCGCTTCCTGCCACCAGAGGCCGCTCTCAGCTCTGTCCTTTCACACTGCCTTCACTCAGCAATCGCTCCTGCACTCCCTCTCCTCTCCCTCCCTCTGTCTCTCCCTCTCCCTCACTCTCTCTCTCCCTCCCTCTGTCTCTCCCTCTCCCTCCCTCTGTCTCTCCCTCTCCCTCCCTCTGTCTCTCCCTCTCCCTCACTCTCTCTCCCTCCCTCTGTCTCTCCCTCTCCCTCCCTCTGTCCCCCTCTCCCGTTCCCCCTCTGTCTCTCCCTCTCCCTCCCTCTGTCTCTCCCTCTCCCTCACTCTCTCTCCCTCTCTCTGTCTCTCCCTCTCCCTCCCTCTGTCCCCCTCTCCCGTTCCCCCTCTGTCTCTCCCTCTCCCTCCCTCTGTCTCTCCCTCTCCCTCACTCTCCCTCCCTCTCCCTCTCTCTGTCTCTCCCTCTCCCTCCCTCTGTCTCTCTCTCCCTCTGTCTCTCCCCCCCTCTCTCTCCCTCTCCCTCTCCCTCTCTCTCCTTCTCCCTCTCCCTCTCTCTCCCTCTCCCTCTTTCACTTCCCATTGCCCCACTGGCTCCCTGGGACTTTCTTTTAAAAAGTTAAAGCGAAAGGCAAAGGGATTAGTGCAGGATAGCGATAGGGATAATGATAACCAGAGCGAGACAGGAAGGGACAGAGCATATACAGATAAGAGTGCATCAGAAAGTGAGGTCAGAGTAGGGAAAAATGGTAAAAAGACAAAATTAAAAGCTCTTTGTCTGAATACACATAGCATGCATAACAAGATAGATGAATTGATGGCACAAATAGATATAAATGGGTATGATTTGATTGCCATTACAGGGACGTGGCTGCAAGGTGACCAAGGCTGGGAACTGAATATTCAGGGGTATTTGACATTTCAGAAGGATAGGCAGAAAGGAAAAGGAGGCGGGGTAGTTCTGTTAATAAAGCATGAGATCAGTGCAGTAGTGAGAAATGATATTGGCTCAGAAGATCAAGATGTAGAATCAGTTTGGGTGGAGTTAATAAATAATAAGGGAAAAAAGTCACTGGTGGGAGTAATCTACAGGCCCCTAACTGTAGGACAGAGTATAAATCAAGAAATAATGGAGGCTTGTAAGGAAGGTATGACAATAATCATGGGCGATTTTAACCTTCATATTGATTGGACAAATCAAATTGGCAAAGGTAGCCTTGAGGAAGAGTTCATAGAGTGTATTCGGAATGGTCTCTTGAAACAATATGTTGTGGAATCAACCAGGGAGCAGGCTATTTTAGATCTGGTAATGTGTAACGAGTCTGGATTAATTAATGATCTCGCAGTGAAGGATCCTCTTGGGAAGAGTGATCATAGCATGGCAGAATTTCAAATTCAGTTTGAGGGTGAGAAAGCTAGGTCTCAAACTAGTGTCCTGAACTTAAATAAAGGTAATTACAAAGGTATGAAGGCAGAGTTGGCTAAAGTGGACTTGTAAAATATATTAAAGGGTAAGATGATAGTGAGCAGTGGCAGACATTTAAGGAGATATTTCATAACTCTCAGCAAAGATATATTCCAGTCAGAAAGAAAAACTCTAAGAGAAGGATGAACCATCCGTGGCTAACTAAGGAAGTAAAGGATGGTATCAAATTGAAAACAAAGGCATACAATGTTGCAAAGAACAGTGGAAGGCCAGAGGATTGGGAAATTTTTAGAAACCAGCAAAGGACAAATAAATAAATAATAGAGAGAGAAGATAGTTTATGAGAGTAAACTAGAAAGAAATATAAAAATAGACAGTAAGAACATCTTATAGGTATATAAAAAGGAAGAGAGTTGTTAAAATAAACATTGGTCCATTAGAGGCTGAGACTGGGGAATTAATTTTGATAAAGTCCCACATGGCAGACTGGTCATGAAGATAAAAGCCCATGGGATCCAGGGCAAAGTGGCAAGTTGGATCCAAAATTGGCTTAGAGGTAGGAAGCAAAGGGTAATGGTTGATGGATGTTTTTGTGACTGGAAGGATGTTTCCAATGGGGTTCTGCAGGGCTCAGTACTGGGTCCCTTTTGCTTTTGTGGTATACATCAATGATCTAAATTTGAATATAGGGGGTATGATTAAAATGTTTGCAGATGACACTAAAATTGGCTGTGTTGTTGATAATGAAGAGGAAAGTCATGGGCTGCAGGACGATATCAATCTACTGGTCAGGTGGGCAGAACATTGACAAATTGAATTTAATTCAGAGAAGTGTGAGGTAATGCACGGGGAGGGCTAATAAGGAAGGGTATACACCTTAAATGGTAGGCCACTTAGAAGTGTAGATGAACAAAGGGACATTTGAGTGCTTGTCCACAGATCCCTGAAAGTAGCAGGCCAGATGAATAAGGTGGTTAAGAAGGCATACAGAATGCTTGCCTTTATTGGCTGAGGGATAGAATACAAGAACAGAGAGGTTATGTTTAAATAGTATAATACACTGGTTAGGCCACAGCTGGAGTACTGTGTGCAGTTCTGGTCGCCGTATTATAGGAAGGACGTGATTGCACTAGAGAGGGTGCAGAGGAGATTTACAAGGATGCTGCCTGGAATGGAGAATCTTAGCTATGAGGACAGATTGGATAGGCTGGGTTTGTTCTCCTTGGAACAGAGGAGGCTGAGGGGAGATCTCATTGAGGTGTATAAAATTTTGAGAGGTCTGGATATAGTGGATAACAAGGGCCTATTTCCCTTGATGGAGCAGGTTATTACGAGGGGGCATAGGTTTAAGGTGGTTGGTGGAAGGTTTACAGGTGATTTGAGGGGAAGCTTCTTCACGCAGAGGGTTGTGGGGGTCTAGAACTCACTGCCTGGAAGGGTGGTGGATGCAGAAATCCTCACCACATTTAAAAGGTGCTTGGATGGGCACTTGAAGTGCCATAACCTGCAGGGTTACGGACCTAGAGCTGGTAATTGGGATTAGACTGGATGACCTTTTGTTGGCTGGCGCAGACATGATGGGAATCGAATACGGCCAGGGTGATCTCCTGGACTAGTTTTGATAGCCTGGATGGGTCGGAGAGGAATTTTACCAGATTTTTTTCCCCAAATTGGCCTGGGTTTTAACTGGTTTTTTGCCTCTCCCAGGAGATCACATGGCTCCGGTTGGGGTGGTGTGTAGAATGTTTCGGTGTCAGGAGTGTCGCAGTTGTGTGGGGCAGATTGTTGGGCCGATGCTTTTTACCTGTCCGCCATTGTTCATTGTTCATAGGTTTATCTGTAACCTTCAGGGCTGCTGACCGAGGGCCGTGCAGCTCTTTGTCGGCCGGTGCGGACACGATGGGCTGAAATGGCCTCCTGCGCTGTAAATTTCGATGTTTCTATGAAACAGGGAAATGGCAGATAATTTGAACAAATATTTTGTATCGATCTTCACGGTAGATGACACTAAAAGCATCCCAATAATTGATAATTAAAGGGCTATTGGGAGGGAGGAACTTAAAACAATCACTATCACTGGAGAAAAAGTACTAGGCAAACTAATGGGACTTAAGGCGGACAAGTCCCCTGGACCTGATGGCCTGCATCCTAGGGTCTTAAAAGAAGTGGCTGCAGAACTACCAAAATTCCCTGGATTCTGGAGAGGTCCCAGCAGATTCGAAAACTGCCCCTATTTAAGAAAGGAGGGAGACAGAAAGCAGGAAACTATAGACCAGTTAACCTAACATCTGTCATTGGGAAAATGCTGGAGTTCATCATTAAGGAAGTAATAGCAGGACATTTAGAAAATCATAATACAGTCAAGCAGAGTCAGCATGGTTTTATGAAAGGGAAATCATGTTTGACAAATTTGCTGGAGCTCTTTGAGGATGTAACGAGCAGGGTGGATAAAGGAGAATCAGTAGATGTCATGTATTTGGATTTCCAGAAGGCATACAATAAGGTGCCACACAAAAGATTACTGCACAAGATAAGAGTTCACAGGGTTGGGGGTAATATATTAGCATGGATAGAGGATTGGTTAACTAACAGAAAACAGATTGTTGGGATAAATGGGTCAGTTTGTGGTTGGCAAACGGTAACCAGTGGGGAGCCACAGGGATCAGTGCTGGGGCCTCAACTATTTACAATCTATATTAATGACTTGGATGAAGGGACCGAGTTTAATGTAGCCAAGTTTGGTGATGATACAAAGATAGGATTTACTAGGGCTCCTTAATGCTGCACTCAGGTAAATGCTGCTTTAATACCAAGGGCAGTCACTCTCACCTCACCTCTCGGATTCAGTGCTTCTATGATGGTGGGGACATCAAGAGGAGGCTGATATGGATCATCCACTCGGAATGTTTGTCTGTTGGTGTTGGCGAATGGTCCAGTCTTGTCTTTTGCGCTCGCGTGCTGGGCTCCGCCGTCGTTGAGGATGGAGATATTTATGGAGCCTCCTCTTCCCGTTAGTTGTTCCTTGTCCACCACCATTCACACTGGATGCAGCAGGACTGCAGGGCTTTGATCTGATCCATTGGTTGTGGTATCGCTGAGCTCATTTATAGCATGCTGTTTCTGTTAATACGGATTCTTTTTCCCTCAATCTGTTTCAGCGAATACACTGACGCGAACACCTTGCCTTTTCTGTAAAGGACCTTTATTGAAGATTCTCCGGCCGGGACTTGTCAAGACAAAGGGACACTCTCAATCAGAGCCTGTTTACCTTCCTCTGGACAAGCCCCTTTACAGCACGAAAAGCACAGTAGTTATACATTTTCAAAACAGAACACATTTGATTAGCACTTGGTCTATCCAATCCCTTTCTGCCTCCCCCCGAGTACGTCCAATGGCAGGCAAGAAAGTCTCCCAATTAGGGCTGGTGTCAGGGTCAGGTTAGTTATAGCTTCGCTACACTGTCTTCCCTTATCAGTAAAGAACCCAATTAGTTTCCCTTCCTCCTGATCAGTAAAAGCCATTACTTTTCTCCTCCTATCTAGGATTGCTTTCTTTCTTTGTGCCACCTTGCGTCTTTCTCATGTTTAACCTCAACCTCAACTCTTGGTAACCCCTTTTTTTTCTGTCGATTCTGCAGTTGTCTGCATCTTGACATTTCTTTAGCTATTTTCCCATGATTCCCTATTTCCATCCCTCTGCCACATTTACAATCCTTCTGTATCCATTCTCATTTCCACTGCTTACCATGCATGTAGTCCTGTGTTGCAACTTCCCCAGCTTGGCATCTCATTTTTAGGTACACCTGGTGCTGCTCCTGGTATGCTCTTCTGCACTCCTCATTGAACCAGGGTTGGTCCACTGGCTTGATGGTAATGGTAGAGTGAGGGATATGTCAGGCCATGAGGTTACAGATTGTGGTGGAATATAATTCTGCTGCTGCTGATGGCCCACAGTGCCTCATTAATGCCATGTTTTGAGCTGCTAGATCTATTCTGAATCTATCCCATTTATCATGGTGGTAGTGCCACACATGATGATGGAGGGTGTCCTCAGTGTGAAGTTGCGATTTCGTCTCCACAAAGACAGTGAGGTGGTCACTGCTACCAATAATATCAGGGGCAGATGTGAGGATGAGGTTAAGTAGGTTTTTCCCTCGTGTTGGTTCTCTCACCACCTGCCGCAGGCCCAGTCTGGCAGCTAAACACGAAGGCAGAATATTATCTGAATGGCGGCAGATTAGGAAAAGGGGAGGTGCAACGAGACCTGGGTGTCATGGTACATCAGTCATTGAAAGTTGGCATGCAGGTACAGCAGGTGGTGAAGAAGGCAAATGGTATGTTGGCCTTCATAGCTAGGGGATTTGAGTATAGGAGAAGGGAGGTCTTATTGCAGTTGTACAGGGCCTTGGTGAGGCCTCACCTGGAATATTGTGTTCAGTTTTGGTCTCCTAATCTGAGGAAGGACGTTCTTGCTATTGAGGGAGTGCAGCGAAGGTTCACCAGACTGATTCCCAGGATGGCAGGACTGACATATGAGGAGAGACTGGATCAACTGGGCCTTTATACACTGGAGTTTAGAAGGATGAGAGGAGATCTCTTAGAAACATATAAAATTCTGACGGGACTGGACAGGTTAGATGCAGGAAGAATGTTCCCGATGTTGGGGAAGTCCAGAACCAGGGGACACAGTCTAAGGATAAGGGGTAAGCCATTTAGGACTGAGATGAGGAGAAACTTCTTCACTCAGAGAGTTGGTAACCTGTGGAATTCCCTGCCGCAGAGAGTTGTTGATGCCAGTTCATTGGATATATTCAAGAGGGAGTTGGATATGGCCCTTTCGGCTAAAGGGATCAAGGGGTATGGAGAGAAAGCAGGAAAGGGGTACTGAGGGAATGATCAACCATGATCTTATTGAATGGTGGTGCAGGCTCGAAGGGTCGAATGGCCTACTCCTGCACTTATTTTCTATGTTTCTATGTCCTTCAGGGCTTGGTCAGTAGTGGTGCTACCGAGCCACTCTTGGTGATGGACATTGAAGTCCCCCACCCAGAGTATATTCTGTGCTCTTGTTACCCTCAGTGCTACTTCCAAGTGGTGTTGAACATGGAGAAGCCCTGGTTCATCAGCTGAGGGAGGGCGGTAGGTGATAATCAGCAGGAGGTTTCCTTGCCCAGGCTTGACCTGAAGACATGAGACTTCGTGTGGTATACAAAAGCAAAATACTGCGGATACTGGAATCTGAAATAAAAACAGAGAATGCTGGAAATCTCAGCGGGTCAGACAGCGTCTGTGGAGCGAGAAACAGAGTTAACATTTCAGGCCGATGACCCTTTGTCAGAACTGATTTCATGGGGTCCAGAGTCAATGCTGAGGACTCCCAGGGCCACTCCCTTTTGACTTTTGCTCGGACAGTATATAAGAACATAAGAACATAAGAATTAGGAACAGGAGTAGGCCATCTAGCCCCTCGAGCCTGCTCCGCCATTCAATAAGATCATGGCTGATCTAGTCGTGGACTCAGCTCCACTTATCCGCCCTCTCCCCGTAACCCTTAATTCCCTTATTGCTTAAAAATCTATCTATCTTTGACTTGAAAACATTCAATGAGCCAGCCTCAACTGCTTCCTTGGGCAGAGAATTCCACAGATTCACAACCCTCTGGGAGAAGAAATTCTTTCTCAACTCGGTTTTAAATTGGCTCCTCCGTATTTTGAGGCTGTGCCCCCTAGTTCTAGTCTCCCCCACCAATGGAAACAACCTCTCTGCCTCTATCTTGTCTATCCCTTTCATGATTTTAAATGTTTCTATAAGATCACCCCTCATCCTTCTGAGCTCCAAGGAGTAAAGACCCAGTCTACTCAATCTATCATCATAAGGTAACCCCCTCATTTCTCGAATCAGCCGAGTGAATCGTCTCTGTACCCCTTCCAAAGCTAGTATATCCTTCCTTAAGTAAGGTGACCAAAACTGCACGCAGTACTCCAGGTGCGGCCTTACCAATACCTTATACAGTTGCAGCAACATCTCCCTGCTTTTGTACTCCATCCCTTTCGCAATGAAGGCCAACATTCCATTTGCCTTCCTGATTACCTGCTGCACCTGCAAACTAACCTTTTGGGATTCATGCACAAGGACCCCCAGGTCCCTCTGCACCACAGCATGTTGTAATTTCTCCCCATTCAAATAATATTCCCTTTTACTGTTTTTTCCCCCAAGGTGGATGACCTCACACTTTCCGACATTGTATTCCATCTGCCAAACCTTAGCCCATTCGCTTAACCTATCCAAATCTCCTTGCAGCCTCTCTGAGTCCTCTACACAACCCGCTTTCCCACTAATCTTAGTGTCATCTGCAAATTTTGTTGCACTACACTCTGTCCCCTCTTCTAGGTCATCTATGTATATTGTAAACAGTTGTGGTCCCAGCACCGACCCCTGTGGCACACCACTAACCACTGATTTCCAACCGGAAAAGGACCCATTTATCCCGACTCTCTGCTTTCTGTTCGCCAGCCAATTCTCTATCCATGCTAATACATTTCCTCTGACTCCGCGTACCTTTATCTTCTGCAGTAACCTTTTGTGTGGCACCTTATCGAATGCCTTTTGGAAATCTAAATACACCACATCCATCGGTACACCTCTATCCACCATGCTCGTTATATCCTCAAAGAATTCCAGTAAATTAGTTAAACATGATTTCCCTTTCATGAATCCATGCTGCGTCTGCTTGATTGCACTATTCCTATCCAGATGTCCCGCTACTTCTTCCTTAATGATAGTTTCAAGCATTTTCCCCACCACAGATGTTAAACTAACCGGCCTATAGTTACCAGCCTTTTGCCTGCCCCCTTTTTTAAACAGAGGCGTTACATTAGCTGCTCTCCAATCCGCTGGTACCTCCCCAGAGTCCAGAGAATTTTGGTAGATTATAACAAATGTATCTGCTATAACTTCCGCCATCTCTTTTAATACCCTGGGATGCATTTCATCAGGACCAGTGGACTTGTCTACCTTCAGTCCCATTAGTCTGTCCAGCACTACCTCCCTAGTGATAGTAATCATCTCAAGGTCCTCCCTTCCCACATTCCTATGACCAGCAATTTTTGGCATGGTTTTTGTGTCTTCCACTGTGAAGACGGAAGCAAAATAATTGTTTAAGGTCTCAGCCATTTCCACATTTCCCATTATTAAATCCCCCTTTTCATCTTCTAAGGGACCAACATTTACTTTAGTCACTCTTTTCCGTTTTATATATCTGTAAAAGCTTTTACTATCTGTTTTTATGTTTTACGCAAGTTTACCTTTGTAATCTATCTTCCCTTTCTTTATTGCTTTTTTAGTCATTCTTTGCTGTTGCTTAAAATCTTTCCAATCCTCTAGTTTCCCACTAACCTTGGCCACCTTATACGCATTGGTCTTTGATTTGATACTTTCCTTTATTTCCTTGGTTATCCACGGCTGGTTCTCTCTTTTCTTGCTGCCCTTCTTTTTCACTGGAATATATTTTTGTTGCGCATTATGAAAGGGCTCCTTAAAAGTCCTCCACTGTTCCTCAATTGTGCCACCGTTTAGTCCTTGTTTCCAGTCTACTTTAGCCAACTCTGCCCTCATCCCACTGTAGTCCCCTTTGTTTAAGCATAGTATGGTCGTTTCTGACACAACTTCCTCATCCTCAATCTGTATTACAAATTCAACCATATTGTGATCACTCATTCCGAGAGGATCTTTTACGAGGAGATTGTTTATTTTTCCTGTCTCGTTACACAGGACCAGATCCAAAATGGCTTGCTCCCTTGTAGGCTCTGTTACATACTGTTCTAAGAAACAATCCCATATGCATTCTATGAATTCCTTCTCCAGGCTACCCCCTGCGATTTGATTTGACCAATCGATATGTAGGTTAAAATCCCCCATAACTACTGCCGTTCCTTTTTCACATGCCTCCATTATTCCCTTGATTATTGCCCGCCCCACCATGAAGTTATTATTTGGGGGCCTATAAACTACGCCGACCAGTGACTTTTTCCCCTTACTATCTCTAATCTCCACCCACAATGATTCAACATTTTGTTCATTGGAGCCAATATCATCCCTCACAACTGCCCTGATATCATCCCTTATTAACAGAGCTACCCCACCTCCCTTCCCTTCTTGCCTATCTTTCCGAATCGTCAGATACCTCTGTACGTTTAATTCCCAGTCCTGGCCACCTTGCAACCATGTCTCTGTAATGGCCACCAAATCATACCCATTTGTAATGATTTGTGCCGTCAACTCATTTACTTTATTTCTAATGCTGCGTGCATTTAGGTAGAGTGTTTTCATCCTAGTTTTTAAACCATGATTTTTAGTTTTTACCCATCCTGCAGCCCTTTTATATTCAGTGGCCCTTTTTGTTTCTTGCCTTTGGTTTCTCTGCCCTCCACTTTTACTCATCTCTTTTCTGTCTTTTGTTTTTGTCTCCTTTTTGTTTCCCTCTGTCTCCCTGTATTGTTTCCCATCCCCCTGCCATATTAGTTTAACTCCTCACCAACAGCACTAGCAAACACTCCCCCTAGGACATTGGTTCCGTTCCTGCCCAAGTGCAGACCGTCCGGTTTGTACTGGTCCCACCTCCCCCAGAACCTGTTCCAATGCCCCACGAATTTGAATCCCGCCCTGCTGCACCACTGCTCAAGCCACGTATTCATCTGTGCTATCCTGCGATTCCTACTCTGACTAGCACGTGGCACTGGTAGCAATCCCGAGATTACTACTTTTGAGGTCCTACTTTTTAATTTAACTCCTAGCTCCTTAAATTCGTCTCGTAGGACCTTATCCCTTTTTTTACCTATGTCGTTGGTACCAATGTGCACCACGACAACTGGCTGTTCTCCATCCCTTTTCAGAATGTCCTGCACTCGCTCGGAGACATCCTTGACCCTTGCACCAGGGAGGCAACATACCATCCTGGAGTCTCGATTGCGGCCGCAGAAACGCCTATCTATTCCCCTTATGATTGAATCCCCTTTCACTATCGCTCTCCCACTCTTTTTTATGCCCTCCTGTACAACAGAGCCAGCCACGGTGCCATGAACTTGGCTGCTGTTGCTCTCCCCTAATGAGTCATCTCCCTCAACAGCACTCAAAACAGTGTATCTGTTTTGCAGGGGGATGACCAGATGGGACCCCTGCACTACCTTCTTTGTACTACTCTTCCTGCTGGTCTTCCATTCCCTAGCTGGCTGTGGATCCTTCTCATGCGGAAGACCAACTCACTACACGTGCCACTTATGTCATTCTCAGCATCGTGGATGCTCCAGAGTGAATCCACCCTCAACTCCAATTCCGCAACGGAAGCGTCCCTGAGTTCCCACATGGCACAGGAGGAGCATATCACGTGACCGAGCTCTCCTGCCATGCCTTAACCCTTAGATACCCTTAAATTGGTAATAACAATGTTACAGTTTACTTACTGATATAAAAATAAAAAGAAAAGCTACTCACCAATCACCAGCCAATCACTTACCCCATTGGCTGTGACGTCACCTTTTGATTCCTTTCTACTTCTTTTTTGCTTTCTCTCCCGCTGTAGCTGCACCGGTACGCCTTTTATAGGCCGCTCCGACGCTGCTCCCACCTCTCGCCAACTGCCGCTGGCTCTCGAGCTCCCGCTGGGCCTTTTATAGGCCGCTCCCACCTCTCGCCAACTGCCGCTTGCTCTCGAGCTCTCGCTGGGCCTTTTATAGGCCGCTCCGACTCTGCTCCCACCTCTTGCCAACTGCCGCTGACTCTCGAGCTCCCGCTGGGCCTTTTCTAGGCCGCTCCGACGCTGCTCCCACCTCTCGCCAACTGCCGCTGGCTCTCGAGCTCCCATATAGCCAGGGAAATGCTGGAGTGAATGTTGTGTGAAGGTTGGTGGAAAGCTATGATTCTGAGAGTATGACCACGTCAGGCTGTTGCTTGGCCAGTCTGTGGGACAGCTCTCCTAATGTTGGCACAAGTCCCCAGATGTTGGTGGTTGACTGGGCTGGTGTGCCGTTGCCATGTCCAAATCGGAAGCCTCTTTGGAAAGCCAATTGTGCCACCTGGGTTACTCTGATACTATTTTGTTGCGGTTTGATCAATTTCACAGGGCAGTTAGGAGTCAACTACATTGCTGAGGGTCTGGAGTCACAGCTCGGCCCAGGCTGGGTCAGGACGATAGTGAGCCCGCTGGATTCTTTCTCAACTGAATTCGTAAAGGGGGTATAGAGGGTGGGTACAGGGTATAGAGGGTGGGCACAGGGGTATAGAGGGTGGCCACAGGGGTATAGAGAGTGGGTACAGGGTATAGAGAATGGGTACAGGGTATAGAGGGTGGTACATGGATATAGAGGGTAGGTACAGGGTATAGAGGGTGGCCACAGGGGTATAGAGGGTGGGTACAGGGTATAGAGGGAGGGTACAGGGTATAGAGGGTATCACATCCAGGCTTTATATTATTGGTGATACAGCACTGCGTACGACCAGCTTTGTTCCCGCAGCTTTTGATCAACAGCATTGACTCCTGGGGAACAATCTACGCAGTGCGGCGATTTAAAAAACAGTGGGAGGTTTTGCAAATTGTGTCGCTAAAACACTTTTGATTCTGAATTTGCCGGTTGGGGCTGAGTTTTGTAGTTTTTACAATGAGCTCGCAGTGAATCCTTGGCCTGGTGTGTGACTCAGTGGAAATCTCCTCACCAGCAACAGTGCTTTCAACATGGCCACATATTAGTCATGGTCCATACTTCAATGCTCAGCCCTTCCCAGAGGTTCTGCACTCAATCACCTGTCTCCACGCCTTGACAGCAGTTGGCCGTTGATTCCAGCCAACCAAGGTCAACTTTATCACAACTCTGACTTTAACTCGTTTCCCTGGTGTTGTGCCCATTCCCCATTGATCCTCCATGTAACCATACCTGTGTAGTTCAGTGTCCCTGTGTCCATTCGTGGGCACATATTGCCTGCCACAACAGACCCAAGCCCATCACTCCGATCTCCCCTTTTCTCTCCTTTCCTGTTTACCCCTCCTCGCCCATCTTTCCTGTCTTCGTACATCATTTCATTTATCCGCCCTCGGATACTCTACCCTCACAAACCCTAAGCCCTCAACACTCCGCCTCTCCCTTATACTCCAGTCGCCATCCCACGCTTGACCCTTTGAAATAATCCTACAGCCTCGCTCTGTGTCTCTCTCTGTGTCTCTCTCTGTCTCTCTCTGTGTCTCTCTCTCTCTGTGTCTCTCTCTCTGTCTAGCTCTCTCTGTGTGTCTCTCTCTCTGTGTCTCTCTCTCTCTGTCTCGCTCTCCCTGTCTCTCTCTCTGTGTCTCTCTCGCTCTGTGTGTGTTTGTCTCTCTCTCTCTCTTTCTCACTGTGTCTCTCTGTGTCTCTCTCTGTGTCTCACTCTCTCTGTGTGTCTCTCTCTCTCTCTCTCTCTCTGTCTCTCTCTCTGTCTCTCTCTGTGTGTCTCTCTCTCTCTCGGTCTCTCTCTGTGTCTCTCTCTGTGTCTCTCTGTGTCTCTCTCTCTTCTCTCTCTCTCTGTCTCTCTCTGTGTGTGTGTCTCTCTCTCTCTGTCTCTCTCTCTCTCTCTCTGTGTCTCTCTCTCTGTGTTTCTCTCTCTCTGTGCCTCTCACTCTGTGTCTCTCTTGCTCTGTGTGTGTGTGTCTCTCTCTGTTTCTCACTGTGTCTCTCTCTGTCTCTCTGCGTCTCTCACTCTCTGTGTGTGTGTCTCTCTCTCTCGCTGTGTCTCTCTCTCTGTCTCTCTCTGTGTGTCTCTCTCTCTCTGTCTCTCTCTGTGTCTCTCTGTGTATCTCTTTGTCTCTCTCTCTGTCTCTCTCTCTGTCTCTCTCTCTCTCTGTGTCTCTCTCTCTGTGCCTCTCACTCTGTGTGTGTGTGTCTCTTTCTCTCTCTCTGTGTAAAGTCCTGTCCCCTCAGTACAGATTCACACGAGGCATGTAGTGAAGTCAAGGTCACTCTGGACCTGCACCTTTATTTCACAGCTCTGGAACGCTGCACTTGCCTGAGACCTGTCCTTAGATACCTGTCTCTTGCAAATGCACCCCTGGTGGTAAGGTATGCTGGTGGTTACAGGTCATATCTTATTACAGTCATGTATAGCACGTTAGGATACAGTTATATATAATAATGTAAGATACATGACATCACCCTCCCCCAAGGTCTTATTGTCTTTGTAGGTTCAGTCTCTGAGGTGGTCTACACTCTCGCGTGGAGCGTCTGAGTTGTGGTTCAGTTGTTTGCCTTGGTATCTGTTTTTCTTTGGGTGTGGTTGCTGGTATTTTGCCTGGGCTGTCTGTTTCGATTGGTGTGATTGTTGTTGACTCGCCTGGGCTGTCTGTTGAGATTGCCCTTTCCTCAGGTTGTTCCCTCTGTCTGTCCACCAGGTGTGGTGCGAGTTCCACATTGTAGCCTGCCTCTGGTTCCGCAGTGTTGTTGGTAAATCTGCTTTTGACTTGGTCTACATGCCTCCAGCAGGTTTGGCCATTGTCCATTTGTACGACCAGTAGCCTGTTTCCTTCCTTGCCCATTACTGTCCCTGCAAGCCATTTGGGACCCCTGCCATAGTTTAGTACAAACACTTTGTCCCTTATCTCATTCCATCTCCCCCTCGAATTTCTGTC
Organism: Pristiophorus japonicus; assembly: GCF_044704955.1. Lineage (NCBI taxonomy): Eukaryota > Metazoa > Chordata > Chondrichthyes > Pristiophoridae > Pristiophorus > Pristiophorus japonicus. The sequence continues at coordinate 70,522,002 of NC_091992.1, read as the reverse complement.
ATGGTACTCAGTCAGCTTACGGCGCTTTGCCTCAACGATTTCGTGCATGTCTGGGAGGATTAATGAGAGCCTTGTTTTTAAAGCCCTTTTCATCAACAGTTGCGCGGGGGGGATCCCAGTCAATGAGTGCGGACGAGATCTGTATGCCAGCAGCAGTCGCGACAGGCGACCCTGCAGCATGGGATCTTAGATTTTAAGCATGCCTTGTTTACTGATTTGCACTGTTCTCTCCGCCTGGCCATTGGAGGCCGGCTTGAACGGTGCCGTCTTGATGTGATTTATGCCGTGGTCAATTATAAAATCTTGGAATTCTGCGCTGGTGAAGCATGGACCATTGTCACTGACCAATATGTCAGGATTCCGTGCGTTGCAAACATGGTTGCGAGGCTCTCCACAGTGGTGGAAGTTGTGCTCGAGTTTAAAATGGTGCATTCGATCCACTTTGAAAATGCATCTACAACTACGAGGAACATTTTGCCCATGAATGGGCCCGCATAGTCTACGTGCACCCACGACCACGGTGTGGTAGGCCAGGACCAGGGGCTCAGTGGAGCATTTCTATAAAGGAGTTAGATGAGGTCCTTACTGCTAGGGGGATCAAGGGGTATGGCGAGAAAGCAGGAATGGGGTACTGAAGTTGAATGTTCAGCCATGAACTCATTGAATGGCGGTGCAGGCTAGAAGGGCCGAATGGCCTACTCCTGCACCTATTTTCTATGTTTCTATGTTTCTCCCTGGGGGCATTGCTGAGTTGGGCACAAATGATGCACCTTCGGACGCAGAGCTCCAAGTCCACGTCAATGTCAGGTCACCAGATGTGGGATCTGGCTGTGGCCTTCATGAGAACGATCCCCGGGTGCTCGCGGTGGAGCTCCCTGACAAATGCCTCTCTGCCTCGCAGAGGCATGACTACTCGGCTGCCCCACATCAGGCAGTCTGCTTGTAGTGATACCTCATGCATGCACCTGTGAAAGGGTTTTAATTCCTCAGGGCAGGCATCGCGAGCCTCTGCCCAGTCACCGGTTAGGACACATCTTTTTACTAAGGATAACGTGGGGTCGCTGGCCGTCCAGGCTCTGATTTGGCGAGCCATCATGGGCGAAGCTGTGGACTCAAAGGCATTGATTGCCATGACTATCTCACAGTCCTGTTCGTCAGACCCTTCCATGTTCGCTAGGGGTAGCCTGCTGAGCGCGTCGGCACAGTTGTCTGTGCCTGGTCTGTGCCTTATGGTATAGTCGTAGGATGCCAGCATGAGTGCCCACCGTGGAATTCACGGCGAGCCATTGGCGTTTATTGCCTTGCTCTCGGATAGGAGGGACGTGAGGGGCTTGTGGCCGATTTCTAACGTGAACTTGGCCCCGAAAAGGTATCTTTTTGACACCGTACACGCATGTGAGCGCCTCCTTCTCTACCATTCCGTACCCGCGCTCCGCCCGCGAAAGTGACCTGGAGGCTTAAGCTATGGGTTGTAATTTGCCCGCACTATTGACATGTTGTAAAACGCACCCGACCCCATACGCTGACGCATCGCATGTGAGAACTAGCTTTTTACCTGGATCAAAGAAAGTCAAAACACTGTCGGAACACAGAAGGTTGCGTGCCTTATTGAAGGCGCGTTCCTGGGCGTCCCCCCAAAACCAATCGCACCCCTTCCTGAGTAGCACGTGGAGAGGCTCCAGCAGCGTGCTTAAGTTCTGCATAAAGTTCCCAAAGTAATTGAGTAGCCCGAGAAAGGCGCGCAGTTCTGAAACATTCCGGGGCCTGGGTGTCAGGCGAATTGCTTCTGTTTTGGACTCTGTTGGGTAGATTCCATCAGCGGTAATCCTTCTGCCCAAAAATTCAACCTCGGGTGCGAGAAACAGGCACTTGGATTTCTTGACTCGTAGGCCTACCCGATCCAACCGCTTTAGTACTTCCTCCAAATTACGGAGATGGGAGTCGGTGTCTCTGCCCGTGATAAGTATGTCGTCTTGAAATACAACCGTCCCCGGGATGGACTTGAGCAGACTCTCCATGTTGCGCTGGAATATGGAAGCTGCCGACCTGATGCCAAATGGGCATCGATTGTACATGAAAAGGCCTCGATGTGTGTTGATGGTGGTGAGTAGCTTGGATTCTTCGATCAATTCTTGCGTCATTTACGCAGATGTGAGGTCTAGTTTTGAGAAAAGTTTACCTCCAGCCAATGTGGCAAATAAGTCCTCCGCTCTGGGCAGCGGGTACTGGTCCTGTAGGGAGACTCTGTTTATGGTAGATTTGTAGTCCCCACAGATTCGTACAGATCCATCAGGCTTCATGACTGGGACGATGGGACTTGCCAAGTCGCTAAATTCCACAGGTGATATAATGCCTTTCCGCAGAAACCTGTCTAGTTCGTATTCAATCTTTTCCCTCATCACATAGGGTACAGCTCTGGCCTTGTAATGGACCGGTCTAGCATCCTGTGTGATGTAGATTTTGACTTTGGCCCCTTTGAAAGTGCCCACACCTGCCTGAAAGAGATGTTCAAATCACTTTCTAACTGTTGAGCAGGAGGTCCGTTCCTCTAATGACATGGCATGGACATCATCCCATTTCCAGTTTAGTTTTGCCAGCCAGCTTCTCCCCAGCAGTGCTGGGGGGTCTCCGGGGACAATCCACAGGTGAAGTCGGTTCACTGTCCTTTTGTGTGTGACAGAGAGCATGGCGCTGCCGAGGACTGGTATGATTTCTTTGGTATAGGTCCTTAGTTTGGTGTCGACCCTTGTGAGTTTTGGTCTGTCTCTTTTATGCGGCCACAGTTGTTCAAATTGTTGAGCACCCATGAGAGATTGACTCGCTCCCGTATCCAGCTCCTTGTTGATAGGTATCCCGTTGAGTAGGACCCTCATCATTATAGGAGGCGTCCTGTTGTAGGAGCAGCGGCCATTGATCGTGTTGACCCGCTGTATATCGGTGTCCCGGGTACTGTCCCCACCGTCTTCTGGTCCGCTTTCCGACCCATCCAATTCGTATACCAGCCGAGCTGCCGTTTTTTTGCACGTGCGGGCCAAATGCCCTGTATATTCACAGTTCCTGCAAACAACCTGCTAAAATCGACATCCCCTTGATGAGTGCCCACCCCCACACCTCCAGCACAGACTGCTTTCATTGTTCCCAAAGAATGAGCTGCGTCTGGCTGATCTCTCTTGAGCTTCTGTCAGTTTGTAGTTGATTGCTCGCATTGTGGGTTGATGAGGTGTGAACGGCCGTTCCTGTGGCCCTTGATGGCTTCTGGCGTAACTGCCTGCTGTCGAGAGCCTGTTCTCTCAGTTTTGTCTGTATGTGGGGGTAGCAGCTTGTCTAATGCTGTGAACTCCTTGTTCCATTATTTCGTTAGTTGTTATACCTGCATTGGAAATCAACCTCGTTTCTTCTTTCCCTACCAAGAATGTCTGTGCAACCATTGCTGCTGCCTCTAAGGTCAGGTTCTTGGTCTCTATGAGCTTTCGGAATATGCCTACATGGCCTATTCCTTCAATGAAAAAGTCTCTCAGCATTTCTCTCCTCAGTTCATCGGCGAACTCACATAAACTAGCCAACCTCCGAAGTTCCGCCACGAAGTCGGGTATGCTCTGGCCCACACAGCATCTGTAGTTGCAGAACCTGTGTCTGGCCATGTGTAGGCTGCTCGCTGGCTTCAAATGGTCTCTTACCAGTGTGCTCAATTCTTCAAACGACTTGCTTGCTGGTTTCTTGGGTGCCAGCAGATCCTTCATTAAAGCGTATGTTTTCGAGCCACAGCTGGTCAAGAGATGGGCTCTTCTCTTGTCTGCTTTGTCGTCTCCTAATCAGTCTTTGGTTACAAAGCTTTGCTGGAGCCTTTCTATAAAGTCCTCCCAATTGTCTCCTGCATTGTACTTTTCATCTGATCCGTTGTTCGCCATTCTGTGGATTCTGTAATCCCGTAACTCGTTGCCACTGTAAAGTCCTGTCCCCTCAGTACAGATTCACACTAAGCATGTAGTGAAGTCAAGGTCACTCTGGACCTGCACCTTTATTTCACAGCTCTGGAATGCTGCACTTGCCTGAGACCTGTCCTTATATACCTGTCTCTTGCAAATGCACCCCTGGTGGTAAGATCTGCTGGCGGTTACAGGTCATATCTTATTACAGTCATGTATAGCATGTTAGGGTACAGTTATATATAATAATGTAAGATACATGACACTCTGTCTCTCTCTCTCTCTGTCTCTCTCTCTCTCTCTGTCTCTCTCTCTCTCTCTCTCTGTGTCTCTCTCTCTCTGTGTCTCTCTCGCTCTCTCTTTGTCTCTCTCTCTGTCTCTCTCTCTCTATGTCTCTCTCTCTCTGTCTCTCTCTGTGTCTCTCTCTGTGTCTCTGTCTCTTTCTCTCTCTCTCTGTCTCTCTCTCTGTCTCTCTCTCTCTATCTCTCTCTC